>NC_087169.1:4217116-4227116 GCF_035594125.1 Scylla paramamosain
AATACCCTGCGGGGTTAGAGAATGGAAAATCTGATGGAATTAAAAAAAAATAAAATAAATAAATGAAAATAAATAAATAAATAAATAAATAAATAAATAAATGAAGTGAGGTACCCCGATTTCCTGAAGGCAAGGAAGTTAATCACTAACAAACAAACATTGTTAGCCGCAGTTTGCAAGCAATATATATATATATATATATATATATATATATATATATATATATATATATATATATATATATATATATATATATATATATATATATATATATATATATATATATATATATATATATATATATATATATATATATATATATATATATATATATATATATATATATATATATATATATATATATATATATATATATATATATATATATATATACTCGTATATATATATATATATATTTTTTTTTTATCAAGACGGCGTTTAAAAGTCTCTACGGTGTTGCAGTCTACCACATCTCCAGGAAGACCATTCCACAGATTTATTACTCGATGAAAAAAAAAAAAAATAAATAAATAAAAAAAAAATATATATATATATATATATATATATATATATATATATATATATATATATATATATATATATATATATATATATATATATATATATATATATATATATATATATATATATATTTTTTTTTTTTTTTTTCTTTTTTGATTCGTGAGGGTTGAAAGATTTCTAAACAATTTTGCAACCATTTCCTGGCGTGCAATTTGAGAAGCCTATCGTGAAAAATTTACTGTAGTCCATGTTATCAATGCCTTTGACGATTTTAACGCTTGTATTAAGTCACTTCTTAGTCTTCTTTGTGTTAATGGGACTATATTTAATTCTTTAAGGCACTCTTCGTATAGTTTCTTTCTTAGGCTTGGTATCAATTTTTGTTACTCTACGCTGAACACTTTCTAGTTCATCAATGAATTTCTGGTAATAGGGCACCATGGTTGAACCCAATATTCCAAAAGGGAACGGACTAAAGAGTTATACAAAGTGAGCATTGTATCCTTAGATTTATATTCAAAAGATCTGCTGATTAAGCCAATTATTTTATTCGCTTTCTTTACGACTTCTTAATATTGTTGGCTAGGTTTTATGTTACTCTTTATTGTTGCTCCTATATCAATTTCGCTGTCACCACTTTAAAGTTGGGTACCATTTAAAATATGCTTTGGTTTCTCGTGTGAAGTACTTTGCACTTATCTGCATTAAAATTTATTTGCCAGGTTTGCCCCCAATGACTATTTGTCTAGATTTTTCTGCATTTTTATTACTTCTTCGTTAGACTATAGAATTCGTTATTTTGGTGTCATCAGCAAACTTCGATATTATACTGGTAACACCCTCATCTATGTCGTTTATATAAACAAGGAAGAGAACAGGTGCTAAGACTGATCCCTGTGGCACCCCGCTGGTTACGTTAGTCCACTTGGATGCTTTGCCATTTATTATTACTTTTTGTTTATGGTTGTTTAGCCAGTTTTCTATCCATCTCAATACGTCGCCTTGGATACTGTGTGATTTTAGTTTAATCAGTAAACGTTTGTGAGAAAATCTTTTTCAAAGGTCTTTTGAAAATCAAGATATATTACATCTACCGCTTTACTTTCGTTATACTGGTTCAGAATATCATAGAAGAAATCTAAGAGGTTCGTCAAACATGAAAGTTTGTTGAGGAAGCTGTGTTGAGTATTTTTAAGTAAGTTGTTTTCTTCTTAGTGATTAACAAGTTTATCTTTTATAAGTGATTCAAACATTTTGCATACGACTGAGGTTAAGCTAATTGGCCGGTAATTACATGGTAAAGATTTACCGCCTCTTTTGAAAATCGGAGTTACGTTAGCAAGCTTCCACTCATCAAACATTGTACCGGACTGCAGGGTTTTATTGAATAATACGGTCAGTAGTTTAACTAATTCGGGTTTCGCTTCTTTTAAGATGCAGGGTGAGATCGCGTCAGATCCGGATGACTTGCTTACTTTAAGTTTATCGATACATTTTGAAACGTCACTTTCTGTTTATTTTGATACTATTTAGGACGTCGGTGTCATTAATTTGGACTGCTGGCGCCGTAGGGATGTCACTGAGGTATTCTGCTGTAAATACGGAGGAAAAGAAAGTGTTTAGAATGCTACTAATTTGCTCCTCTTCGTTGGTGGAATCTACATTTTCGTCAATTATGGGTCCAATAGCTGAAGTAATCACTCTCTTTTGCCTGATAAAGCTATAAAATTTTTTCGGGTTCGTTTTACTCTGGTTCGCAACATATAACTCGGTGGACCTTATACTGTTTTTGATTATCTTTTTAGTTTATGTTTTAACGAATCTAGTGTGTTCTTTGTTATTACTGAAGGATTTTAATCTGTTATGAGTATCACTCATGGAGCGCAAGCATTCAGCTATTTGTATGTTCCACCACTTAAGCTTAACGTTTTGAATGGGGCGGCGATTTTTCATAGCTACACATTCTTGCACTGCTTTTAATTAAGTATTTATCCATTATTTTTTTTTTAGTGACCATTAATATCTGTGGTGGCACGTAAGAGACTCCAGTCAATTTGGTTAAGCATTGATTTGAGTTCATAGAAATTTGCTTTCCTGTAGTCAGGGACTTTTTCTTTGCTTATATTTGACTCGTTAGCCATGAAGTTTATAATAAAGGTGACTGCACGGTGGTCCCTATTACTAAACTCCTTGCCAGCATTCACATTTTATACTAATTCATCATTCGTAGCAAGCACGAGGTCAAGGACATGGTTATCACGTGTCAGTTTTTGCACAAATTGTGTATGTGAACTTTCTTTTAAGTTATTATACAAGTCATGTCCATGGTGTGAGACGAGTGATTCGCCCCACTTAGTCACAGGTATATTAAAATCACCAAGGACTACGGTGTCGTGTGAATCACTTGTCTCGCTAATTTGGTGGAAATTTTCGCTGACGGTTTGGATTGGCTGGGCTGGTGGTCTGTACATAAGAGATAATGCTAGTTTAGTCAATTATTCTATAATAATGTAAATAGAGCATCTACGTTTCTAATGAGAGGTTTTTGATAATAAAACTGAATTGAGACTGGCTATTATGTAAAATAAGATGCCATCTCTATTTTTATTTACACGACTTTTTTATTCAAATATTATGTAACCAAGAGTTTTATATTCTGCTATATAGTCCCTGACTTATACATTTTACCATGGCTCTGTTACGTCTATTATATCGTATTTTGTGAACGCTACTTCTTTCACCTCTGTAAATTTCTTATGCAAGCTACAAGAGAGAGAGAGAGAGAGAGAGAGAGAGAGAGAGAGAGAGAGAGAGAGAGAGAGAGAGAGAGAGAGAGAGAGAGAGAGAGAGAGAGAGAGAGAGAACATTTGAACATTTGAACATTTATTTATAGCCATTACATACATTGTATATCTATATTCCATAAATTTTTTATTATGGCTAGCCTTTTTTTAAGCGTAAGCTTTTCAGGCAAAACTAAAACTATAATATAACTAAACCTAAGCTAACAAAACTGGACTTAATATAAGGTACAATACACAGTAAGTACTTAAATGTTGTACAGAATAATTTTAAATGTTGCATAGGATTCTAAGGGTATTTATAAGATTAAATAGATATCAACATACATTTTCTTATACAGCAGTGAGTAAATTTAGTGATACATACATCTGCATAAACGATCATACACCTGTGTATGTAAACAATAATAAAATAAATTAAAGAAAAGTAACATATATATATATATATATATATATATATATATATATATATATATATATATATATATATATATATATATATATATATATATATATATATATATATATATATATATATAAAAGTAATACATACATTGGGGTCTGCATATAGATATTGATCTATTGGCATAAAGAATGGAACAAGTAATAGAGTACAAAATTTAATATAATGAAAAAATAATTTAGATAATTATTATGAATTTAATACATGATGCATAGTGCGTATACAATAATGATAAATATAATAAGTTATAATTTATAGACATGGCCACATACAAGGAGTTGGGTACAGTGATGGGAGTCAACATTAATTAGTATTTATTAGTAGTTACTTATTATGTGTTGTTTTAGTTTGTTTTTGAAGGTAGCTACAGATGGTGAATTTATAATGTTAGGAGGGATATCGTTCCAGTAAACAGGTCCTAAGTATAATGTAGATTGACGGTACTTTGAGATGCGATGGGGAGGAGGACGTAGTTGGCCACAGTGACGTGTATCATGATTATGGATGGGGGCATCGTTTTGCATAGAATACATTTTTTTATACATTTGAATGGATATAGCCATTTTTGTTATGTCTTCTAGTCTTAGCAACTGAGTTTGTTTAAATAGGAGTCGTGTATGTTCTAAGTACGTGCTATTTGTGATTATTCTAACATTTTTTTAAAGTTGGAGTTGAAGTGGTATCAGATAGGTAGGATAAGTGGTGCACCATATTGGATTGCAATAGGCAAGTAGTGGGTAGATGTGAGCATAATAAATACACTTCAGTACGTATGGAGGCATTAAGTCTTTACTCTGATGGAGTAAGGCAATATGTCTGGATATTCGTAGGGTGAGATTTTCAATGTGAAGTTTAAAGGTCATGGAATCGTCATAGGTTACACCAAGGAATTTAATGTGTGAGGATCTTGAGATATTATTATTATTGATCTGGAGTGGAGGTAGATGGTGATATTTTTTTAATGAAAACAACATAAAGTATGTTTTATCGGTATTAATGGTAAGTCTATTGGATATGCACCATCGGTATAACTGATGTAGTTCTGTATTTACTGTTGTAATCAATTGTTCTGGGTGAGGACCGGGTAAGTAAAGTGTCATGTCGTCAGCAAATAAGATGGTTTTGGAGTGTGTAAATATATCAGATATGTCATTTATGTAAAGCAAAAAAAGAATTGGGCCTAGGATACTGCCTTGAGGAACTCCAAGGTGATTGTTTTTTAATGTGGAAAATTCACCTTCAAATACAGTTTGTTGGGTTCCGTTGGTTAGGTAATCTGTAAACCATGAGTGGATGGGACCACGAATACCATAATGATATAATTTGTCTAGAAGAATTTTATGATTTACAGTATCAAAAGCCTTGGAAAAGTCAATGAATACAGACAGGACTGATAGCTTGTTGTCGAGAGCTGAGTAAATGTCTGAAGAAAAGAGATTTAGTGCTTGGAAAGTGTTATGATTGCGTCTAAATCCAAATTGTGTTTGATTTAGGATCTTATTTTTTTCTAGATAGCTTATCAGGAAATTTTTCATCAGGGATTCAAAGATTTTTGAGAAAATACTGAGGTTTGAGATTGGGCGGTAGTTTTTAGGATAATTACCCGGGCCAGTTTTCGGGATAGGAATGACTCTAGCTTTTTTTAATATATAAGGGAAAGTCCCTGTTGAGATAGAGTGGTTAAAGAGGGTGGTCAACGGTATGGAAAATATATCAGAATTATGTTTTAGTACTTTAACTGAAATCTCATTTACACTAGAGTTTTTATTTTTTAGTGATTTTATAATACTTATGGTATCATAAGTAGATATTGCAGGCAACAGCATAGAATTTTGAAAATTAGCTTTTAGATAATGGGTTGGGTTTATGTGAGAGTTAGGTAGTTTATCACTTAGTTCTGGGGCAATGCTGCAAAAGTAGTTATTAAACGCCTCAGCTATGTCAAGGGGCTTATCTAAAGTTGAGTTATTATACTGTAGGGTTGTTTTGTCGTGCTTCAAGTTAGAAGTATTTCTAATCTGATTTATTGTTTTCCATATTTTTTTGGTATCATTTCTGAAATTACAAAAAAAATTTTGATAATAGTTAGACTTTGCATCTTTAACAAGTTTTGTAACATGATTACAGTAGTTTTTATAAAAGGAATGTGATACCAAACCCAATTTATAGTTTTTAAAAAGCGTACATTTATACTTTATAGAATTAAGTAAATCACTAGAGATCCAAGGGTTTTGTAGTCTTTTAGTAGAAATGAATTTTGTTTTTATAGGGAAGCATTCATTATATAATGTATTGATCTTATCATAAAAGGCATTAAAGTTTTCATTTGTATGGTCTTGCACAGCAGCAGAGAGAGAGAGAAAGAGAGAGAGAGAGAGAGAGAGAGAGAGAGAGAGAGAGAGAGAGAGAGAGAGAGAGAGAGAGAGAGAGAGAGAGAGAGAGAGAGAGAGAGAGAGAGAATATCTGGCGCATCTGAGTTGCGTTTGGCAGAGGCCTCAAGCTTGGCACTTCTCAGTGTCATCACCTCATCCAAAAGAGAAGGTGCTCTCTCTCTCTCTCTCTCTCTCTCTCTCTCTCTCTCTCTCTCTCTCTCTCTCTCTCTCTCTCTCTCTCTCTCTCTCTGCTGCTGTGCAAGACCATTGTTACGACTGCGAGCTTCGTGGGACTATACAGATCTTGCTTTTCATCGCGGGAATCTACGCTAAGTGTCTAACGCCTTAAATTATTTTGGTCTTTGTTGTATTTCTATTTATTTGTTATATAACTCATTATTTGCAGATACCTGTGTTACTTTTCTTCGTAGGTTAGGAGATAGGACAGGACCGACTGCTGTACATACGCATTCTTCCTATTGTTCTAGTATTCCCTAGGGACTGACCGTGCCAACTCTTCCTCTCTGATCCTCTACCTCACGCTCAGTCACATATCACTCAAACCCCCTTCCGTCCTCTAATTGTCCTCCTCAGCCACGACTTCCTCTATCTGCCTACCTCACTGTCTCTTGTATGCCCACCCCTCCTTCTCCCTACTCTACCAAATCTCACCTCACCACACTTCTCTTATATGTTTTTTTTTTTTTTTTTTTTTTTCATTAGAGATAAAAGTTCTCTAAAATGTTTCCGACAAATTAACAGAATTAATATTACAGTAATACAGCTAGTATTACAGGCAATTAACGACTTCTGTTTATGTTTCAGGTCAGTTAATTTCTATCTTCCATTACAGACACTTAACGTTCGCCGTCTTAAATTACAGGTAACTTACAATAACGTTTTCCCTCATTTTAGATAAAGTAATATTTCATTTCCATAGTCATAGTCATAGGAAGGTGGAAATACAGAAGAAGGCAGGGAGTTCCAGAGTTTACCAGAGAAAGGGATGAATGATTGAGAATACTGGTTAACTCTTGCGTTAGAGAGGTGGACAGAATAGGGGTAAGAGAAAGAAGAAAGTCTTGTGCAGCGAGGCCGCGGAAGGAGGGGAGGCATGCAGTTAGCAAGATCAGAAGAGCAGTTGGCATGAAAATAGCGGTAGAAGACAGCTAGATATGCAACATTGCGGCAGAGAGAGGGGCTGAAGACAGTCAGTTAGAGGAGAGGAGTTGATGAAACGAAAAGCTTTTGATTCCATCCTGTCTAGAAGAGCAGTATGAGTGGAACCCCCCCAGACATGTGAAGCATACTCCATACATGGACCGATAAGGCCCTTGTACAGAGTTAGCAGCTGGGGGGGTGAAAAAAAACTGGCGGAGACGTCTCAGAACACCTAACTTCATAAAAGCTGTTTTAGCTAGAGAAGAGATGTGAAGTTTCCAGTTCAGATTATAAGTAAAGGACAGACCGAGGATGTTCAGTGTAGAAGAGGGGGACAGTTGAGTGTCATTGAAGAAGAGGGGATAGTTGTCTGGAAGATTGTGTAGAGTTGATAGATGGAGGAATTGAGTTTTTGAGGCATTGAACAATACCAAGTTTGCTCTGCCCCAATCAGAAATTTTAGAAAGATCAGAAGTCAGGCGTTCTGTGGCTTCCCTGCGTGATATGGTTACCTCCTGAAGGGTTGGACGTCTATGAAAAGACGTGGAAAAGTGCAGGGTGGTATCATCAGCATAGGAGTGGATAGGACAAGAAGTTTGGTTTAGAAGATCATTAATGAATAATAAGAAGAGAGTGGGTGACAGGACAGAACCCTGAGGAACACCACTGTTAATAGATTTAGGAGAAGAACAGTGACCGTCTACCACAGAAGCAATAGAACGGTCAGAAAGGAAGCTTGAGATGAAGTTACAGAGAGAAGGACAGAAACCGTAGGAGGGTAGTTTGGAAATCAAAGCTTTGTGCCAGACTCTATCAAAGGCTTTTGATATGTCCAAGGCAACAGCAAAAGTTTCACCAAAGTCTCTAAAAGAGGATGACCAAGACTCAGTAAGGAAAGCCAGAAGATCACCAGTAGAGCGGCCTTGACGGAACCCATACTGGCGATCAGATAGAAGGTTGTGAAGTGATAGATGTTTAAGAATCTTCCTGTTGAGGATAGATTCAAAAACTTTAGATAAGCAGGAAATTAAAGCAATAGGACGGTAGTTTGAGGGATTAGAGCGGTCACCCTTTTTAGAAACAGGTAGAATGTAGGCAAACTTCCAGCAAGAAGGAAAGGTAGATGTTGACAGACAGAGCTGAAAGAGTTTGAATAGGCAAGGTGCAAGCACGGAGGCACAGTTTCGGAGAACAATAGGAGGGACCCCATCAGGTCCATAAGCCTTCCGAGGGTTTAGACCAGCGAGGGCATGAAAAACAACTTTACGAAGAATTTTAATACGTGGCATGAAGTAGTCAGAGGCTGGAGGAGAGGGAGGAACAAGCCCAGAATCGTCCAAGGTAGAGTTTTTAGCAAAGGTTTGAGCAAAGAGTTCAGCTTTAGAAATAGATGTGATAGCAGTGGTGCCATCTGGTTGAAGTAGAGGAGGGAAAGAAGAAGAAGCAAAGTTATTGGAAACATTTTTGGCTAGATGCCAGAAATCACGAGGGGAGTTAGATCTTGAAAGGTTTTGACATTTTCTGTTAATGAAGGAGTTTTTGGCTAGTTGGAGAACAGACTTGGCATGGTTCCGGGCAGAAATATAAAGTGCATGAGATTCTGGTGATGGAAGGCTTAAGTACCTTTTGTGTGCCACCTCTCTATCATGTATAGCACGAGAACAAGCTGTGTTAAACCAAGGTTTACAAGGTTTAGGACGAGAAAAAGAGTGAGGAATGTACGCCTCCATGCCAGACACTATCACCTCTATTATGCGCTCAGCACACAAAGACGGGTCTCTGACACGGAAGCAGTAGTCATTCCAAGGAAAATCAGCAAAATACCTCCTCAGGTCCCCCCAACTAGCAGAGGCAAAACGTCAGAGGCACCTTCGCTTAGGGGGATCCTGAGGAGGGATTGGAGTGATAGGACAATATAAAGATATGAGATTGTGATCGGAGGAGCCCAACGGAGAAGAAAGGATGACAGCATAAGCAGAAGGATTAGAGGTCAGGAAAAGGTCAAGAATGTTGGGCGCATCTCCAAGACGGTCAGGAATACGAGTAGGGTGTTGCACCAATTGCTCTAGGTCATGAAGGATAGCAAAGTTGTAGGCTAGTTCACCAGGATGGTCAGTGAAGGGAGAGGAAAGCCAAAGCTGGTGGTGAACATTGAAGTCTCCAAGAATGGAGATCTCTGCAAAAGGGAAGAGGGTCAGAATGTGCTCCACTTTGGAAGTTAAGTAGTCAAAGAATGTCTTATAGTTAGAGGAGTTAGGAGAGAGGTATACAGCACAGATAAATTTATTATGAGAATGACTCTGTAGTCGTAGCCAGATGGTGGAAAACTCGGAAGATTCAAGAGCGTGGGCACGAGAGCAGGTTAAGTCATTGCGCACATAAACGCAGCATCCAGCTTTGTATCGAAAATGAGGATAGAGAAAGTAGGAGGGAACAGAAAAGGGGCTACTGTCAGTTGCCTCAGACACCTGAGTTTCAGTGAGGAAAAGAAGATGAGGTTTAGAAGAGGAGAGGTGGTGTTCTACAGATTGAAAATTAGATCTTAGACCGCGAATGTTGCAGAAGTTAATGAAGAAAAAGTTGAGGGGGGTGTCAAGGTGAGAGTAAGTAGGTACTCTTGTGTAGCAAAAGGAGGATAGGCATGTAATGAAGTTTAAAATAACTGTGGAACTATCAGAAGA
>NC_087169.1:4232116-4304616 GCF_035594125.1 Scylla paramamosain
GTGTGTGTGTGTGTAGGTGTACGTGTGTGTGTGTGTGTGTGTGTGTGTGTGTGTGTGTGTGTGTGTGTGTGTGTGTGTACGTGTGTGTGTGTGTGTGTGCTTTTTTTTTTTCTTGTGTGACTCAAAAGATGTTTTGCAGCTGTATCTTTCCCATATTTCATGAGATAAATGTTTCCTTCATCTCTGGGAGTGTACTAGTAGTAGTATTAGTAGTAGTAGTAGTAGTAGTAATAGTAGTAGTAGTAGTAGTAGTAGTAGTAGTCGTAGTAGTTGTTGTAGTAGTAGTAGTAGTAGCACTTGTTGTTGTTGTTGTTGTTGATGGTGGTGGTGGTGGTGGTGGTGGTGGTGGTGGTGGTGGTGGTGATGGTGGTGGTATAATGATGATGTCGTTGGTGGTGGTGGTTGTGGTGTTTTCTTGTTGATATTTTTGTTGTTGGTTGTGGTGTTTTGTTGTTGTTGTTGTTGTTGTTGTTGTTGTTATCGAAGGTGGTGGGAGTGGTGATGTGTTGTTGTTGTTGTTGTTGTTGTTGGACGTGGTGGTGGTGCATTATTGTTTTTGTCATTGCTGTTGTTGTTGTTGTTGTTGTTGTCGGAGGTGGAGGCGGTGGTAATTTGTTGTTGTTGTTGTTGAACGTGGTGGTGGTGGTGGTGGTGCCTTGTTGTTGTTGTTGTTGTTGATGTTGTACTGTTGTCGTTGTATTGTTGTTGGTGATGATGGTGTTGTATTGTTGTTGTTGTTTTTGGACTTGGTGATGGGAGTGGTGGTGCTGTATTGTTTTTGTTGTTGTTGTTGTTGTTGTTGTTGTTGTTGTTGTTGCATTGTTGTTGTTGTTGTTGTTGTTGTTGTTGTTGTTGTTGCATTGTTGTTGGTGATGGTGGTGATGTATTATTGTTATTGTTGTTATTGTCGTTGTTGTTTTTGTTGTTGTTGTTGTTGGTGTTGTTGTTGTATTAACATAAGAACATGAGAAAATAAAAGAAGCCGCAAGAAGCCATCCTAAACATAGCAATCACAGTATAAAACACACCTACTTATTTACACCTATCGCCTCATCATAAAATTATCTAATCTTTTAAAGCTCCCTGATGACTCAACACTAATAATCTGACTACTGATTATTTTCCATTCATCTATCACTCTATTTGACAAATAATTAATTTATATTTCTTAAATCTAAACTTTTCAAGCTTCAACTCGTTATTTCTTGTTCTATACTGATTACTGAAGCTAAGAAATGCTTAAGTCCCCTTTGTTATAACACCTACACAGCTTAAAGACTTCTATCAGGTCCACTTTTAACATATCTTTCTCTAATGAATGTAAATTTAATGGATTGTCCCGTTTCTTAAGAAATACCCCTTGTCCCCGGCATCCTTTTAAAAATTCTTTTTTAGACATTCTCTTCTGTACTAATTCTAATAATACATATATCCTTCCTGTAATATGGGGACAAAAACTGCACATAGTCTAGCTTTAACATAATATTCTTTTCAATTTTGTTAATCTTCAAACTTGCATCATTTATCAGTATTCATGTTCATGCATTTAATTTTCTTACTGTCCTTACTGTATCATTGAATATTTCAAAATATCAATGGAAGTTGGTATCTGTTACTTTCAGTTTTGATTTGATAACATTGTGTTACACGATTTTTGTCCTTGGATAACAACTGTTATTTTCGATTTGTTTATGCCTAGAAAACATGGTATTTATTTTTCACATTGCTTTTTGTGGCCAGGATAATAACTTTTATGAAATTTACCTATTCCCACTGGGAGAGAGTGGCGAATTTGAACTTTCATTTGCACAATGATAAAACAAAACGCCACATGATATAAAAAGTAACATTTGTTTATTCTGGGATTACAAAAATGAGAAGATAAAACATTATAACTAAGTAGTTTTCCGCGATTTACGCTGATACTGTATATTACTTTCACGAATCAGCCCCTAAATATAGTCTACCATCATGTTTTCATCACACGATCCTTGGTAGCGGCGTTCAAAGTCCAATATATCCTGGTGGAAGCGCTCGCCCCCATGTTCTTAAATTTATGAAGATAAACGACAAGGACATGGATTTTGAGGGATATCCTGCATCCCATCTTACCTTAGTTTCCTACCAAGGTCTCAGCAAGCTCCACATAGTTTTCGGCTATGTGATTCCGAATCCCAAGAAACCAAGAATCACTGCAATAAAGCTGTTCCCCGCTGCTTCCTCCGTCTCAGTGACCTTATTGAGGATCTCCTTGCACTCCATGACCTTCTTTATTTGTGGACCAACGAAGACAACGGCATCCATTTTTGCCGCAGACAGTTTAGAGATGAAATCTTGGAGATACTTGAAAGCTGCAGACTTCTTATTTAGAGCTCTAACGAATTATTTCATAAGGCACAGTTTTAAATGCAGTGGAGGAAACAGTACATTACTGGGGACTACCAATGGCTCCCATTTGACGTTGTTCTTCCTGACACTAAACTCGGTCCGCTGTGGCCAGTCCCTCTTGTGGTAGTGTGCCGCGGTGTCCTTGTTGTCCCAAACGTAAAGGTAACAAGGAAACTTGGTAACTTCCCAACTGTACCCTTCATATTTCAAGTCATCTAGCAAGATCTTGACACTACTGTATTCCTCTTTGAGCTGGACATAGTGAGCTAGGGGAAGTGATGAATACATGTTTCCGCTATAAAATAGCACTGCTTTGAGGCTCCTGCACGAGTTGTCGATGAAGAGGCGCCACTCACTGGGGTTACAGGCCATTCCAATTCCCTCAAACAGACCGGTCACATCGTGGCAAAAACAAATCTTATCTTGATGAGTGAAAAAAACTTTCTTTGACCTGATATTTTCACACTTTTATCTATCAATTTCCACTGCTTGAGTCTCGACGTCAAAAGCTCGAAAGGTATAGTAAGACCAAGACCTCTGATCAAGTCGTTGACGTCATTTTGGTTAGAGTAGTAAGGGTTTCTCTCCTCAGTTGTGCCTCTGAAATCTGGATCAATGACTTTATAGCAGGTTAGTTTCAAAACATCGCTGTCCAGATCAGAAAAAAAAACATTCAAAGTGAATAATTGTGATTTTCTTTTATTTCTAGATAAACACAATTAGGAAAAAAACTTAAAATTTTGTTACACGGTGACCTCACTTTTTTTTTTTTTTTTTGATAATTTGTATAAAGTTAATCAGGACTGTGTGGGACTATTAAGACAATGTGGGATTATCAGGAGAGTATGCATCTGTCTCTGTATGGTGAGTGATAATGGTTCAATATGATAGCCATTAGTGTGTGATGAGGCTAGGACAGGCTGATGCAGGCACTGTGTGGAGTCGTCTCCACTGTCTCATTCCTCAACATTGATTCTCTACTCGGTGGTCTCGTCAGACAAGCCGGTCATTACAACGTTAGTCTACATAACAGCATTACAGGTTTGGTAATGTTGTCCCAGATGAACTTTGCTGTTAAATAATGGCCAGGCTCAGCACACTGGCCAGGACCAACAGCCGTGATACAGGCTAAACAGACGCCTGTGTCAGCCGCTCCAGCCAGCAGTGTGTGTGCCGGGGAGACTGCTGCACCCGAACCTGGTGTGTGTTCGCCTGAGTGGGAAACCTTTCCTGCTTGTTTTACTTGTACATTACCTCAAGATTTCCAAGGCTAGAATAACTTTGTCTATATCTCATGCATCACTCCTTTCAGGGGAATTGTTGTGCTACATTACTGTACTACATGCTGGTGTGCCCTTTCTTCTTTGCTATACACGATACCCAAAAGGTTGGCATACAAGCACCTCATTGCTGTTGACAGTCATGACTCAACACTGAGCAAAATTTCTTCAGTATATCAGAAATACAATACACAAATATAGGGTTTTCCTCAAGGATAAATACTAAATTGTTAATTGAGTATTGGAATTATACATCCTGTAACTTTATAACTTATCACTACTACACACAGGATTTAAGTAAGAGCTGCTTCAAAACTACATTGAAAGGCAATTTAAGTTATGTTTGTGATGTTGGTCTTTCCATTTTGGATTACTCCTCTACTGCCTTCTTTCCAAACGGCTATGTGTCTGTTTGCCGCCTGACTCAGGCATACTGTACAGTTATATTATAAGTTTCCCAGCAGTCAACTGTTGCTTTTCTTACTCATACAATAATAATGGTAAAAGTGTGTTGTACCTTCCTTTCAGGAAGTGTGGTCCTCAAGAGCATATGCAGAATTTATCTGTGAAGGAGACAAAAAAAAAAATCATATTAAAGTTTCATAATATATCAATACTTACAAAAAATCATATGTAACGTTTCGTAATGTATCAATACACCTGACCCCTTTTGCCCTTTTTCCCCTCACCCTCCTCTGGATATCCACGATGGATGGCCTTTATTGTGAATCAGTGCGCTGGTGTTTCTTTCCCTTCATTTCACCTTTACCAGACTTGTAGTAAGTGGCACATCTGCTGTTTCCAAGGGTGAGTTTTGACACTTGTCACTGTTGGCAGGAGTTTATTGCAAGATATGTCCCTGTACTTGTACCTTTGTTCTGTTCATTACTCTAGTCACTGTCTGTTTCTTTACCTAGTTCTCCTCATGCTCTGTGTTCCGTTTGTTCCTGCATCATAACAGCATCTCTCAGGAGGAATGGCCCTGGCAGAAGACACTTCACTTCTCCCTTTGCCAATACTCCCTCCTGGTTTCCTCAAATCATCTGTCTTCACTGACAACTCTCACTCATATACAGATTCCTTCACCTTATCCTTTCATCTTCCCTTGATTTTTCTCTGTCATGATATTTCCCGACTTTTCAGCCTATTAAGGTCTAGTCTCATAAAGGGCCATCATCATATACATTTGCATTTTGTTAATATCTTTACAAGTGTAGAAAATGCTGAAACATCTGGTGTGGCCGAACCTGTGGACTTGAGGAAGAAGGAATGCCTTGCTGGAATGTATGAGAGCAGGGTGAGATGAGTAGAGCTGCACAGGCGAATATAAATGGGTACTTTTCACTGCCATTCCTTTGTGAGAGTTTTTAGGGACAAACATCACATACAGGTAGGTAAGTGGACTGCATGACACTAAACTTTATTTCACACCTTTATGTGCACTACAACTCATATGTGTCTTTGTAGCAGAGACACCAGTCTTTGTAGAACACCACACACGTAGCAGCAGTCCATTCTCTCCATTTGTTTCCAGGACATCCCACAATACATTCCAATAACACATTCATCAGTCATTCCTGTGCCAGTGCATAGAGGCTCAATCATGGCTCTGCTTTGGTTGCTAATTGTTGTGTAGTGTCTAGTTATCAGAATACTAGTTACAGACTTGTCTGGCCTTTTTCAAGAAGGTGATGGTGGTGGTGTTTGGCAAGGGAGGAGTGACCCATTAACTCCGAAGAGGTGGGCAATGCTAAGTGAAGCATATATGTAAAAAACACTGAAATAGCATTTCATAGTGGAACCTCGGTTCACAAAAGTTCCTATTCACGAAAAAAAATAGTTAACGAACAGGTTTTTCAAACAATTTTTGCATCGATTCACAAACAGTATTTCGGTGTACGAACGCACTAATACCCTGCAAACTCCCTCATTCGCCAAACACACACTCAGTTGTGTTCTGTCGCATCTGCCGTGAAAAGTGTGATTATCATACACTCTTAGGCATCAGGATCGGGATTCACTTAAGAGTTGCGAGCCTCCTGAGTCCTTTAGAATTTTGTATCTCTGCTAAGAGCAATTCACTAAACACTTAGGGTGCCAGATTTCTTCGTAAAGTTAAAGACTTTTCAGGATCCCATAAGATTTCGCAACCCAGATCCATAAACACCTTATCTCCAGTACACAACCCGCAACATAAACACTGACGAAGCTAGAGGTCACAAGAAAAGACTGAGATATGGAACTATAGCTGGCCGCAAGTGACATTGCCACATAATAGTGGCATGAGAAGGGAAATACTGGATGTAACACGAATTTCTGCGAATACTGCCAGAGGTGAAAGTACACATCATTCTAAGAGGAAAATGTTCTATGCACATATGCATTTTGAGGTGTTGTTTAGCCATGGTATGAAATTCAAGTGTGGCCTGACAATAGATAGAACAGCTGAGCCAGGTGGGTATCCATGTTGAGGATCTGAAAATGTGAATAATTCAGTCATGATTTCTACAAATTTTGGAGCTTTACAATATCCCATGACGAGACGAGAGAGAGAGAAAGATATATATATATATATATATATAGAGAGAGAGAGAGAGAGAGAGAGAGAGAGAGAGAGAGAGAGAGAGAGAGAGAGAGAGAGAGAGAGAGAGAGAGAGAGAGAGAGAGAGAGAGAGAGAGAGAGAGAGAGAGAGAGAGAGAGAGAGAGAGAGAGAGAGAGAGATCCTCTTCATAACAAACACATTTTCAACCTCTTGTACTTCATTGAAACAAAATATTACATGCAATAAATTCCATGGTACTTTCCTGGTAAAGAATGTTGGTACTTACAAAACGAAAAAAAATTCAAAACTACCTTCCAATTGTTGTCATTGCCAGGGACACTACACACTAGTGATGGGCAAGAACCGATAATTTAATTATTCATGGAATCGGTTCTTTGGGCCAGCGTATCCGTCGGAATCAGTTCCTTACGGAATTGGTAGAGCGCGGCTGGTGAGTACCAAAGTCTCGTGACTGGATTAATCATACTTATCAACTACACACTCTTATTAGGGCCAAGATACCATTACGCAAAAAGGTGGTAAAGTGGTACCCAGCAACGACATAGCAACGGTAAGATACAAGAGTTAATGCATTTGGTAGCCGCCAGACGGTTCTAGTGTTGGAGGAGAGCCAATCACATCCCAGCTTACATAAGATGTGGTAGGCTTATATTTCCATGTGTTTAGAAACACGGCTTGAAATTCAGAGTATTTCATGTATGTATAGTACCTCAATAATTTTATTTATTGATGCCTTAAGAGGTGTTTTATCGTGTTAATGTTTAATAAAAATTTCATTCTATTTGGCTAGCTCCTAATATATATATATATATATATATATATATATATATATATATATATATATATATATATATATATATATATATATATATATATATATATATATATATATATATATATATATATATATATATATATATATATATATATATATATATATATATATATATATATATATATATATATATATATATATATATATATATACATACATATATGTATATATACCAGCCTTGGACTCCCCATCTGGAGAGGGGACCACAAATGTCCCCAGGTCAGACTACCTTTCTGTCGACGACCCTAAGTGTCTTGACATGCCCCTCAACATTCGTGGTCTAAGATTTAATTTTAAATCTGTAGAGCACTACCTCTCCTCTTCTAAACCTCATCTTCTTTTCCTCACTGAAACTCAGATGTCAGAGGCAATTGACAGTAACCCCTTTTCTGTTCCCTCATACTTTCTCTATCCTCATTTTCGGTAGAAAGCTGGATGTTGCGTTTATGAGCACGCCGATTTAACCTGCTCTCATGCCCACGCCCTTGAATCTTCCGAGTTTTCCACCCAGCCAAGATTAGAGAGTCACTCTCAAATTAAATTTATCTCTGACTGACTGACCATCCTGGTGAACTAGCCTTCAAATTTGCTATCCTCCACGACCTAAAGCAATTGGTGCAACACCCTCCTCGTATTCCTGACCGTATTGTAGATACGCCCAACCTTCTTGACTAAGCGAAGGTGCCTCTGTTAATCTGGAAGTCTTGAGGAGGTATTTTGCTGATTTTCCGTGTCAGAGACCTGTCTTTGTGTGCTGAGCGCATAACAGAGTTGATAGTTTCTGGCATGGAGGCGTACATTCCTCACTGCTTTTCTCGACCTGAACCTTCCAAACCTTGGTTCAACATAGCTTGTTCTCGTGCTATACATGATAGAGAGGTGGCCCACAAAAGTTACTTTAGCCTTCCATCACCAGAATCTCATGCACTTTATATTTGTGCCTGGAACCATGCCAAGTCTGTTCTCCAACAAGCCAAAAACTCCTTCATTAACAGAAAGTGTCAAAATCTTTCAAGATCTAACTCCCCTCGTGACTTCTGGTATCTAGCCAAAAATATTACCAATTACTTTGTTTCTTCTTCTTTCCCTCCTTCATTTCAACCAGATGGCACCACTGCTATCATATCTATTTCTAAAGCTGAACTCCTCGCTCAGACCTTTGCTAAAAACTCTACCTTGGACGATTCTGGACTTGCTCCTCCCTCTCTTCCACCCTCTAACTACTTCATGCTACTTATTAAAATTCTTCATAATGATGTTTTCCATACCCTCGCTGGCCTGAACCCTCGGAAGGCCTATGGACCTAATGGGATCCCTCCTATTGTTTTTCGAAACTGTGCCTCTGTGGTTGCACCTTGCCTAGTCAAACTCTTTCAGCTCTGTTTGTCAACATCTCCCTTTCCTTCTTGCTGGAAGTTTGCCTACATTCACCCTGTTCCTAATAAGGTTGAGCGTTCTAATCCCTCAAACTACGGTCCTATTTCTTTAATTTCCTGCATATCTAAAGTTTTTGAATCTATCCTCAACTGGAAGATTCTTAAACATCTATCAATTCACAACCTTCTATCTGATCGCCAGCATGGGTTCCGTCAAGGCCGCTCTAATGGTGATTCTCTGGCTTTCCTTACTGAGTCTTGGTCATCCTCTTTTAGAGATTTTGGTGAAACTTTTGCTGTTGTCTTGGACATATCAAAACCTTTTGACAGAGTCTGACACAAGGCTTTGATTTTCATACTACCCTCGTACAGCTTCTATCCTTCTCTCATTAACTTCATCTCAAGTTTCCTCTCTGTTCATTGGTCTTCTCCTAAATCTATTAACAGTGGTGTTCCTCAATGTTCTGTCTTCTCATCTACTCTCTTCTTATTATTCATCAATGACTTTCTAAACCAAACTTCTTGCCCTATCCACTCCTACACTGACGATACCACCCTGCACTTTTTCACGTCTCTTCATAGATGTCGAACCCTTCACGAAGTAAATATTTCACGCACGGATGCCACAGAACGCCTGACTTCTGATCTTTCTAAAATTTCTGATTGGGCAGAGCAAACTTGATACTGTTTAATGACTTAAAAACTCAATTCCTCCATCTGTCAACTTCACACAACCTTCCACACAACTATCCCCTTTTCTTTAATGACATTCAACTGGCCCCCTCTTCTACACTGAACATCCTCGTTCTGTCCTTTACTTATAATCTGAACTGGAACTTCACATCTCATCTTTATCTAAAACAGCTTTTTATGAAGTTAGGCGTTCTGAGACATCTCTGCCAGTTTTTTTCAACACCCACCCCCAGCTGCCAACTTTGTACAAGGGGCTTATCCGTCCATGTATAGAGTATGCTTCACATGTTTGGGGGGTTCCACTCATACCGCTCTTCTGGACAGAGTGGAATCAAAAGCTTTTCGCCTCACCAACTTCTCTCCTCTAACTGACAGTCTTCAGCCTCTCTCTCATCGCCGCAGTGTTTCATCTCTAGTTGTCTTTTACCTCTATTTTCTTGCTAGCTGCTCTTCTCATCTTACTAACTGCATGCCTCCCCTCCTCTCGCGGCCTCGCTGCTCAAGACTTTCTTCTTTCTCTCGCCCCTATTCTGTCCATCTCTCTAATGCAAGAGTTAACTAGTATTCTCAATCATTCACCCCTTTCTCTGGGAAACTCTGGAATTCCCTTCCTGCTTCTGTATTTCCACCTTCCTATGACTTAAATTCCTTCAAGACGGAGGTCTCAGGACACTTATTCTTCATTTTTTTTTTTATTATCGCTTTCTACCCTTGTATGGGATTGGGATCTCAGTGGGCCTTTATTTATTTTTTTATTGGATTTTTATTGCCTTTGGCCAGTGTCCCTCCTACATAAAAAAAAAAAATCTAATATTCAATCAGTAGAACACAACCTCCTCTCCCTTATTGTACCTCATATGGTTTTGCTCATCGAAACGCACGTATCTGAGTCAACTTTTTTTCTATCTTCTTTTTTACTCCAAAGCTGGATGTTGCGTCTATGTGCGCAATGACTTAACTTACTCTCGTGCTCACGCACTAAATCTTCTTAGTTTTCCACCATTTGTCTATGACTACATACTCACTCTTAAACTAAATTCATCTGTCTTGCATACCTCTCACCTAACTCCTCTGACTATAAGAAATTTTTTGACTACTTAACTTTCAAAGTGGAGCCCATTATGGGTCTCTTCCCTTTGGTGGAGATATCCAGTCTTGAACACTTAAATGTTCACCACCAGCTTTGGCTTTCATCTCCCTTTACTGAACAACCTGGTGAACTAGCCTTTAAATTTGCTATCCTCCACTATCTACTCGCATTTCTGACCGTCTTGGACATGCGCCCAATATTCTTGACCTTTTCCTAACCTCTAATCCTCCTGCTTATGGTGTCAATCTATCTTCTCCATTGGCCTTCTACGATCAGAACATTATATCTGTAATTTGTCCTATCTCTCCAATCACTCCTCAGGATTCCCCAAACCGGAGGTATCTATGGTATTTTCCCTCTGCTAATTAGAGTGGATTTAGTAGGTATCATGCTGATTTTCTTTGGAATTATTCCTGCTTCCGTGTCAGAGACACTGTGTGCTGAGCCCATAACAGAGGTGAAAGTGTCTAGAATGGAGGCATACATTCTTGTCTCTTTCTCTCCGCCTAAACCTTCCAAATCTTGTGCTCGTGCCATATATGACAGAGAGGTGGCCCATAAAAGGTACCTAAGCCTTCCATCACCTGAATCTCATGTGCTTTGTATTTCTGCTCAGAATCATGCCTAATCTGTTCTTAAAATAGGCAAAAAACTCCTTAATCATTAGAAAGTCTTAAAATCTTTCTAAACCTAACTCCTGTCTTTGTATATAGCCAAAAAACTTTTTTTCACTAGCTTAGCTTCTTCATCTTTCCCTTCTTTATTTCAAACTGATGGCACCACTGTCATCTCTTTTTCTAAAACTCTTCGCTCAACTTTTGCTAAAAACTCTATCTCGGATGATTCAGGGGTTCCTCCTCCTATTCCCCTATTCGGCTGCTTGTCATGCCAGTGGTAAGAACGTTTGATTCAAGTTAGCGATATGGGTAACTTGAAAGTTTGAATCAAGTCAATGTATACAGTTTATTTACACCAACAAAAGAATTCTCTCGTTACAGGATATTATAGTGACATGCTGGTGTTAGGTCTCTGATTACTGGAGAGACAGTACAAGGGAATCATCAAAACCAACGTTATTACATCAAACATGAAACACCTCTGCTCTGGACATCCCACTGAATATGTGAGTTGATATAACCCAAGCATGTTGTTACGACCACAATTCCCAGCCCCTTCACTAAGCTGCCGTACCTGTCACCTGGAATAGCTTCCTTGACCAACCTCCTACGTGGACTCAGTGCAGGACTCAAATATAGGTCTACAGGGACCCTTATGACTTCTGCACCCTTTTCACAGTGGTCGTAACTCCAGGTCACACTAAGTTGAGGTCACCAGACTGTTTTATAGACCACACACAAGAGAAATACTCTTAACAACCACAGCTGTAGAAGAATCGACAACCACATCTAGGAAAAACAGTTAACATACAATAACACATACATGGTTGAGATATAATACCACGCTTGACTTCGTCCTCCGTGACAGTCTTCTCACTGCCCAACAGAATGTTATAGCCTCAAGCCGAGTAATGTCGTTTACTGCCCCCGTGGACGGCAAACCTTGTCAAGACCTGAGGAGAGAGTAAAGTTCGCTACACAGGTAATTACTCAAGTACTCTGCGGCTGAAGTGCATCAGCCTGCTGTAGCATTTAAGACAGAAACAGGGTCACTAACAAGAGACACAAGAAACTACAGTGAAAAGAGTGCCCACAAACACACAGAAGGATCAGTCACCGGTCACTGCGTCAGCTCGACCTATACTCTTACACAGCCAATGAATCACTTCTCTGGGTGTAGTGTATGTGTAATATACAACTACCTTTACTGGCAGACTACTATGGAGACTCCTATTCTATGTAAATGGACAGGGGCATACGGCCAGTAATGACGCACTTATTCGCTGAAGGCAACTAACCTGGCTAACTAATTTCCTGCCTTAGCCTCCTTCATATATTAGAGCACGTCTCAGTATGTCTGCTCCTTCAAACTGCTGGACAGAGACTGCTAGTAAGGAAACACTCCAACCGCTTACCCGCACTGATGTTAAGGAGGGGACGAGCACAAGGAAAGGAAGGGCACACGAGAAAGGTGCGACACACGTACATACGGACGCCATCCCATACACTGCTCCCCACTCGGTCTTTACCTAAGTAAATCAATTTAATTTTTTTTTTTTTTCTGATTAACAGAGGGGGCTAGATAAATACTGATATATATATATTTTTTTTTTTCAAGGGCAACTCTTCTGCTGTAAACTACATGAAACTCAAACTGACCGAACAAAGGAAAATGAGGTAAATTAATCGAGGATGGAGAGTCTCTGGGCGTGGAAATTCTTATTATAAGTTAATGGAAGCGAGCGGCCACTCTTAATCGTACATCTGGCGTTCGTACTCTCTCTCTCTCTCTCTCTCTCTCTCTCTCTCTCTCTCTCTCTCTCTCTCTCTCTCTCTCTCTCTCTCTCTCTCTCCCTCCCTCTCTCTCTCTCTCTCTCTCTCTCTCTTCTCGTTTAATATAATTCTTTCTTGTTCTTCTCTTTACCCTGCATTATCTAACTGCACATTACAATGTATATTATTGAACAAATCCTGTGCGAAATGGGAGTAAATATCACCTAAACGGTGTACACATTCATTATCCATCCCAAAATCTCGAACTGGTAGTCGGTATTCAATAATCATACCTGCCATTATTCTAGATGAGTTCCGGAACCGCCAAGCAGCGCGCTGGCGGTTCCGAGACGGATATTCACCAGCCGCGCTCTATCCCCCTGCAGAACAGGTTCCGGAATCACTACACTCTAGTAACCGCCAAGCAGAGCCCTGGCGGTTCCGAGACTGCGGTATTCACCAGCCGCGCTCTACCGATTCCTTGCAGAACCGGTTCCGAAATCACTACACTCTGGTAACCGCCAAGCAGAGTGCTAACGGCTCCAAGATTCGGGTATTCATCAAACGCGCTCTACCGATTCTCCACCTTAGGAACCGCTTCCTTGAATACTTGAGTTATCGGTTCGTGCCCACCACTAGCACTTAGGCGAGGGAGGGATTTGAGAGGGAAGGAATATGTAGCTCAGATGTCAGAAGTCTGAATTTCATTGGCTATATGGTTTGCAACCACCATACACGTTGATTTCTATGAGCAGATCATCGTCTTCTTTTGAGACAGACATCTCCATCAAGTCATGCACAGACAGCTCTTCAGTGTGAGAGTTCTATGCCAAATAAATTGCAAAATAAAAATATACTGAAAAAATCATAACGTTGCACAAATAACACACATGATGCCGATAAAATCTTCAAGTGTGGTGGATCGTGCTAGATTACGCACTGGAAAGCCAGGAACAAAAAAGACTACACGGACAGGAACACCAAAATTTGCAGATGTGAAGACTGACAGCATGAAATCCAATGTCTTAGAATGACATGATCAGCAGCAAAATCGTAGAGTTGCGTCGGTAATGGCTTAAAATGTTAAGACTTGAAACAGGGATGGCGTCAATGATGGCTTGAAGTCGTACGGGCACAAACTGGCTGGTGCAGGCTTGGCATAAAAAGCTTGAAAGAACCCCTAAAAACAGCTTGAAGAAAGCACTGTAGATGTGTAGTAGTGTAGCAGTTTGAGTCGGTGACGACTTAGCAGAAATATGTCGGTGCTTAGCTTAGCACCTAACACGGAGGCAATGAAGGAGTAGCTGGTGATGAGCAGGCAGGTTACGTGGGCCAGGAGGATTTATAGTGTCGACTCCATCCTGCCGCTGCCACCATTTTTATGTACTAGGTAAATTCTGCTATAGTCTGTTCAGAGCAAAATGTCTGTTCAAGTTGGGGCAAGTACAGTGGTTTACCTCTAACCATGCTGCCAAATCAATCTTCGTACATGGGCCTCTGTCTTTTGTTTCCCTTCCGTGTGCTGTTTGAAAGTGATATTTTATATATTCTGTATATGTAAAGGAAGGTACATAGTACAATGGGTGTCGATGTTTAGGATTATTTCTACGATTTGCATAAATTTTATGACGTGGCAAATATTTTTCCCCATGTTCCCACGTTGTCCCGGTAGTGGTGGTTGTGGTGGTTGGGTATCATTAAAAGGGATTAACACTCCCATGTAGATGTGTGTGTGTGTGTGTGTGTGAGTATATATATATATATATATATATATATATATATATATATATATATATATATATATATATATATATATATATATATATATATATATATATATATATATATATATATATATATATATATATATATATATATATATATATATATATATGTATATATAATTATATATATATATATATATAAGCATATTCCAGAATCTACCACACCTTGAACGGACTTCATTCTCTAAACACACTATAATACTTTTGGTCGGTTGTGTGCAGAGATGCCAAGAGGTTGAAGGTCCTCAAGGCACCTCACCTGGAGGCACGCCATCTGGAGACGAGGAATCCCTTCAGTGCTGAAGGGAGTCACGGAGGAGGAGGTGGACGTGATGGGAGGAGACAAGTAGAAGGAGGGGGTAGACGCGGTTACCCTGCCCTAAGGTAGAGTGTTTGTGCTTAGTTCAGGTTGATGTTAGCAAATTTGAAGATAACATGAAGATAGGTAGATTAATTGAGTCAAAATCGGAAGCCATTACTTTGCAGGCAGATTGGGATAGAATGAACGAATATACAGACAGATGGAAAATACAGTTTAATATCAACAAATGCCAAGTACTGAACGTAGGTAAAGGAAACCCACACAGTAGGTACACAATAAACAATGAAGCTCTGGTAGGTTCAGGGTACGAAAAAGATTTAGAAATTATAGTTGGTTCTTAACTCCGTCTAAGAAAGCAATGCATAGAGGCCAGAAAAATGTAAAGAGGGTATTAGGATTCATTTTTAGGAGTGTTAGAAGTAGAATTCCTGAAGTATTATCAAAGTTTAATTTTTCGCTGGCCAGACTTTATCTAGATTATGCTGTGCAGTTCTGGTCCCCATATTATAGGAAGGATATAGGTCTATTAGAATCAGTACAAAGGAGAATTACTAAAAGAATACAGGGGATGAGGAGTATTCCTTACGAAAAGAAATTGAGGGTGTTAAATTTACATTCTTTAGAGAGACTTTAAGAGGGGATCTGATTGAAATCTTTAAATGGTTTAAGGATTATAACAAAGGGGGACGTAAGCAAAATTCTTATGATCAATAACCAGGATACAACAATAAAAAAACGGGTTCAATCTTTAAAAAAATTAGTTTAAAAAAAAAAAGAGAAACAGAGGAAATGTTTTTCAAATAAAATGGTAGATGAGTAGAACAGACTCAGTAATCACGTTGTTAGTCCTGAGTCATTAGGGAGATTTAAGAGAAGATTAGACAGATATATAGATGGGGATAATAGGATAAAAAAGATAGGTATTTTTCATACAGGGACTGCCATGTGTAGGCCCGATGTTTCTTGCAGCTTCCCTTATTTCTTGTGTTCTTACGTTTTTAACCGATCTTCAAACACCTGTCGTATTACTCAAGCTTTCTCATTAGAGTGAACAGGAAGCATATTCTTACTTAATCCATTTAAGGCTTGAGGGTTCTGATACTGGTTCACTAACAATGGCTTTATTTTACAGTCACTGGATGGTTGGCCATCTTTGCTTGCTTGGCCTAGGTTTAGCCTAGGTTAGACTGAGTCTAGGTCTTAAGGCAATGAGATAGCTGAACTTTAAGAGTTACACTAAGCCTAGGCTAAGGAAGCAAAGATGGCTGACCATCAAGTTCGAGCCCGCCACCTCAAGAATTATCATCCCTCTAAGGATGTTCTGGGTAACCTGAGTGACTATTGAACATATATATAGACTAAACCTGCAGAAGTGTTATTTGTGATAGATTGGCAGAAGATATCTTAAAAAGTACCACAAGAAGGAACGATATCCCGACGCTAGTAATTAAATAATTATACTGCTATTTAAGCAGTGCGAAATGTAACTGTGTAGTAATAATGACCTTGGCCATAAATATATATATATATATATATATATATATATATATATATATATATATATATATATATATATATATATATATATATATATATATATATATATATATATATAAGCGATCCGGAGCCACCTGCACCCCATAAAAGCCGTACAAAAACACAATACATACAATGACACTACACATGGCATATTCTCGCCTGCCTCCAATGTGGAAAGACGTCCCCGCTCTCGTCAATCAGCGCTCAGTTCGGTTTTTCACCAACAGGATCGCCATCTGCATTTGTGTACCAGTGATTTCCTACTTGGTGGAACATCACCCATGTGCACTTCCTCTTCTACTACCACTGCATACTTTTTTTTCTTCGCCCTTAGCATCCCCCCAGTGTGGTGAAGGTGAATCTTGCGGCTTGCACAAGGGGGTGCCTTTAGAATCCTGCTTTAAGCCTACTGGGATTGTCAGGCAAACTGACAGGTTTAGGGTGCGAACCAGAAATGAATGCGACGGTGTTTAGGAATCGAGTCACTATACTGGTTCGCCTATGGAGGCTTCTTTTTCTTCTATCCTTTAGCTGTGGTTGAAAGTCGGCTTTGGCCCATTGTAGTATTTTTGTATTTCTCCATACATCATTGTGTCGTTGTCCAAAATGGCTAAAGTTAAGATAAAATAACTTGAAAAGGCTCCTAAGTCAAAAGAAAAGATGCTGGGGATGCTTGCTAGACACCATATCTACACCGTGGACATTAACCCGCGCGCTGCCGGCCACTTTTATCCTAAACCAACCCGTGCTGCCAGCCAATTTTGCATATTTTTTTTTTATGCTTTCAAAAAATCCTAAACCATGTAAAAATAATGAAAACACGAGAAAAAGTTGTCTTAGAAAATAAGAAAAACAAAAGAAAATCACCTGAGAAGTTGTCTGAAGTTAGTGCGCATATGGTGTGATGCTGATACTCGTAGTGTGCTCGGTGCTATCCATTTTTGATCAACACCAGTATTCGTAAATGATGTTATGTCACCTCGGTAATGGATTATTTGTTTATAATTTATTATGTTACATATATCAACATTATCAATATGCATAGCCTATGCATAGGTAGGCTACTCGTATGATAGTAGTGCTTGGTACATTTTTACATTTTCACTCAGCTGTACATAGTCTTTGTCATGTACAGAATCATCATCAGACATGTCTGATAACATTTCATCACTACTAGAAGAAAGTAAAACCGAGATAATCTCATCACACAACCCACGGCGGTGCGCCATGACTGCTTCCTCCGGTGGTTGTACAAGCTCTCACGAGTCTGACGTGATCGCCGCGCCGCGCGCCGCCTGGGGGCCACTCAAGGAGCATACCAACAAACTAACGCATTCAGTGCGTAGGGTGGAGCTTGGAGTATACTTAGTGTGTTTTTTATAAAGTTATTTAGACAAATAAACATACTAGAATTTTTTTTATATTGCCGCTGTATATATACGGCGGTGGCACTGAGAGCGGGTAAGCTAGATGCCGTAAATTTACGGCGGTACAATGTCTTCCCTACCAAGGACAACGAAGTGGACTCTATATTCAAGGAAGAATGTACAAAATCCCTCAAAGACCATCGATTCACTTCAGTCCAATAGGACTATCCTCCCATTCAAACTGAACAACCACATCTATGTTGGTATTACACAAAAAAATCTATATAAAGAATGAATTCACAATCGGTTTCATTGACAACATCTACAAGTTCCCAAATTCAAAAGTTATAAAGATTACATTCAACTCATCAACCATTGCCACAAAAGTCAAGAACCAGTGGTTGCTGCTCTTCATCATGAGAGTCCCTGATTACTAGATTCAAAATGAGGATTATATAGAAGTGAAGGCTTGCATGAAATGCTGCAAGATAGAAAATCATTATACCAACCAATGTTCACAGGACAAAAATTCTAAAATATGTTCAAAGTACAGCTCACCTGGACATTATGGTTGAGACTGTAACTCAGAAGCGAAGAAATGCATAAACTGCAAGAAACAAAATAGAACCCTTTCCTACCAAAACACCAAAAAGGAAAGAATTCGTAAAGGAAAAAAACAATCACAAACCTACGACGCAGATGCATCCCACCATCCAAATCCTCTGCAACAAAGCACACCTCTTAAAATCAATCTGAGCACCAACAATGTTGACATTATACTAACCAGCGTCATCCATGTTCACTTTTAGATTATTATCCAACCAGGCTCTTACCAATTGTAGCTAAACAAACTTCTTTTATTTATTTATTTTTTTTTTATGTAGAAGGAATACCAACCAAGCACAACAAAGATCCAATAAAAAAAAAATACGCCCACTGAGATGCCGCTACCTGAAAAGTCCAAAATATAGTAAAAAAATAAAGGATAAGTGTCTTGAAATCTCCCTCATGAAGGAGTTCAAGTCATAGGAAGGTGGACAAATTGAAGCAGGCAGGGAGTTCCAGAGTTTACCAGAGAAAGGGATGAATGATTGAGAATACTAACTAGCTTTTGCATTAAAGAGGTGGACAGAATAGGGGTGAGAGAAAGAAGAAAGTATTGTGTACCGAGGCCACGGGAGGAGGGGAAGTATGCAGTTAGCAAGATAAAAAGAGTAGTTAGCATGAGAATAGCAGTAGAAAATAGCAAGAGATGGAACATTACGGCGATAAGAATAAGACTTAGCAGAGAGAAGGATAGATGCCGTGGGAGGGTACTTTGAAAATCAAAAGTTTTGTGCTACACTCTGTGAAAAGCTTTTCATATGTCTAAGGCAGGGGTTCTTAACCTTTTGATGGTTCCATACCCCCAATGGATTGTCGAATATGGTACCATACCCTCTTCACTTGACTGTTCAAATAATTATCACCAATCCTATTATTTGCCAGTATGTCTTCCAGATACGAGTATTTCAATCGCTTGAATTTACTGTACTTTAGAAATATAGATACACTCACATGAAAATGTGAATAAGAGATGGACGGAAAAAATAGTCTTCTCTCCACGACGCCAACAGCTAAACTGCTAAGTGATGACAACGGCCAAATTTAAAACACTGGAAAGAGTCAACCGCCGTCATGTAGGGTAGCGCGCGCATCGCACTGGCAGAGGGGGAAATTACCAGTACTCAGAAATCGAGTCCCAGACCCCCGCCCCGGCCTTTGGTTCCCATACCCCCAAGGGGTATGGATACCCCCGGTTAAGAACCCCTGGTCTAAGGCAACAGCAAAAGTTTCACCAAAATCTCTAAAAAACGATGACCAAGACTCATTAAGGAAAGCCACAAGATCACCAATAGAGCGGCCTTGACGGAATCCATTCTGGCGACCAGATAAATGATTGAGAAGTGATAGATTTTTAATAATCTTCCTGTTGAGCATAGATTCATAAATTTTAGATACCCAGGAAATTAATGCAATACGACGGTAGCTTGAAGGATTAGAATGGTCACCCTTTTCAGGAACAGGTTGAATGCAGCAAACTTCCTGCAAGACGAAAAGGAAGATGTTGACAAAGTTGAAAGAGTTTGACTAAGCAAGGTGCAAGCATAGAGAACAATAGGATGGATGGAGGGACGCCATCAGGTCTATAATCCTTCTGAGGGTTTAGGCTAGCGAGGCCATGGAAAACATGATGGTGAAGAAGTATTATGAAGTAGTCAGAGGGTGGAGGAGAGGCAGAAACAATCCCTGAATCGTCCAAGGTCGAGTTTTTAGCAGAGGTTTGAGCAAAGAGTTAAACCTTAGAGATAAGTCTGATAGCAGTAGTGCTATCTGGTTGAAATAAAAGAGAGAAAGAAGAAAAAGCAAAGTTAATGGAGATGTTTTTGCCTGGGTACCAGAAGTCTTGAAGGGAGTTAGATCTTGAAAAATTTATGACACTTTCTATTAATGAAGGATTTTTTGGCTAGTTTAAGAACAAATTTGGCATGGTTCCGGGCTGAAATATAAAGTGCATGAGATTCTAGTGATGGAAGATTCAAGCACCTTTTGTGAGCCACCTCTCTATCATGTATAGCACGAGAATAGGCTGTACTAAACCAAAGTTTGGAAGGTTTAGGTTAAGGAAAAAGTGAGGAATGTACGCCTCCATGCCAGACACTGTCACCTCTATTATGCGCTCAACTAACAGAGACAGGTCCCTGACACGGAAATCATTCCAAGGGAAATCAGCAAAATAAATCCTCAGGACCCCTAACTAGCGCAGGCAAAACGCCAGAGACACTTCCGTACCCAACAATCCTGGCAAAAACTATTTCCTGGTAACACTCTTAACAATCTTATATGTAAACTTCTCCCAAATACCATAATGACAACAACCCAACAGATACCCTACAGTATGAGAAGAACTACGAAACGGAATTATTACACCCGCTCAAAAAAAAAAAAAAAAAAAAAAAACAATGAATACCCAGAAGATGAGGAAGTTGAAGTTACATGCCAGAAGGAAAGGAAGCAATGAATAGACAATTATGGGGAGACATTCACCAATATCGATGAAAATTTAAATTTCAATAACAATGCCCAAAACGACAATTATGAAACTGTAAGAACACACATGGATAACAACCTACACAGAACAACACTTTACCATACATTTGATTTAAGTAAACTTAATATCAATCACTACACAACTGAAGAAATTATATTAGAACAAAATAAAAACCATAATTAAAAACATGAAGAAGTCTTGTCCAAGAGAAAGCGGAATAAACAAAACAATAACAATGAAACATCTACCGCCACCAACAAATTTTAACACAGCAAATTAAATGACATGTTCACTGGAACACTAGCAGCAACAATAAGCTACAAACACTAAGCTAAACAAATACAGCAAACACTAAGCTACAAATACAAGTAAGAACTACTGACGCCCTCATAATAGCCTCTGAATACATCGCAGGAGGCAAAGCGGATGATGGACAATGTACAGTAGTCCTAAGAGATAACTCGAAAGCCTTCGATAATGTCTGGCATCTCAGACTTAAATATAAAATTTTATATCTCAACCTTCCAATCATGTTATAAAAACATGGCTTTTTCGACGAAAAAAAATAGCTAAAATTAAAGCAGCCAGTTACCTAGGACAAGACTTTCCACGAAATTCTGGAGTTCCCCAAGACAATGTTTTATCACCCACACCTTTCAAATTCAACACATCTGACGTCCCTAAAGCCGTTGAAGGTATAAAAGGTAAATTATGCAGATGACGTAACACAAATAGTAAGTTAACGTGGAAGATAAAAACAAACATTCACAATATTAAGAACTGGAGCCAGGGAAAAAATAATCATAATTGATGACAACATACATAACACCAGAAAAAAAAAGAAAAAAAAAACAGGAAAAATATTAGGACTGAACATTACTAACAATGGTACCCAAACATAAACCTCATTAAGGCCCTATTATTACCAATACTCAAATACCCAGCAATCCCAACGATCACACTACCAAAAAGCACAAAATATCAGTAAGCTACTTAAGGTACAAAACAAAGTAGTAAGATTCACCATAAATAAAAAATAATCATATACCCTAAATGCGAGAGAAATTCATGAAACAACACAATCAAAACCAATAAACGTACACTTTTATGAGAGAGCATTCAAAATCTGTGTATAAAAAAAAAATTATACACAGAAAACAACACACAATTCAGAAGATTAAAAGAAAACCACACAACAATAAACATATACAATAAAAATGAAAAAAAAAAGCTCTCTATCACTCGTAGACGAACATATCGCAACTCATGATCACTAATTAACTAGCTAAATACTCCTACACACACACACACACACACACACACACACACACACACACACACACACACACACACACACACACTCACAAACATAACCCAAAGCTACACAACTTTCCACTCCTACTGTTCAACTTTTCAAGCGTGTTCGAACTACTATTCCACCTCTTCTCAATCTCTTCCCTTTTTTTCTAATATATATATATATATATATATATATATATATATATATATATATATATATATATATATATATATATATATATATATATATATATATATATATATATATATATATATATATATATATCAACGGAGGCACTTCTGAAGATGACCTCAGAGGTAGGTTAAAATCTGTAATCCACTTTTGGACAGCTCCTCGGAGAAATAATATTCACCGGGAAAAAAAAAAAAAAAATATATATATATATATATATATATATATATATATATATATATATATATATATATATATATATATATATATATATATATATATATATATATAAAAAGAGCGCACACACACACACACACACACACACACACACACACACACACACACACACACACACACACACACGCACAAACACACAAACACACATGCTACCGCCTAAGGCGCCTCGCCCGGTCCGTGCCACTAAACACCACAACAAGATAACGAAACTAAAGATGCCGCGCACAGTACAGACTCAGCGCGATTTCCACCATGGTGCGAGCCATCAATCAATACTTTTTCCCTTCTAGATTAGACTTAACTTTAGAATAAATGAAAAATATTTCCCCACCCTCTCTGTACATTTTAAGTTTATTAACTGCCTGAAGAATAAAACGTTTGTTGTTATTATTATCATTAATATTATTATTATTATTATTATTATTATTATTACTATTATTATTATTATTATTATTATTATTATTATTATTATTATTATCATTATTAATATTATTATTATTATTATCATTATTAATATTATTATTATTATTATTATTATTATTATTATTATTATTATTATTATTATTATTATCATTAGTATTAGTATTAGTATTAGTATTATCATTTACACACATACACACACACAAAATCACCACCCACAATCACAGAAATCCAAAGTACATATACAACATAAAAAAGATAAGGAGGCAGTAATATATATATATATATATATATATATATATATATATATATATATATATATATATATATATATATATATATATATATATATATATATATATATATATATATATATATATATATATTTTTTTTTTCTTTTTGAGGAGGAGGAGGCAGTAGACACTTGCCGAAACGATAATTACTCCCAGTGAGGTCTAAAGCACTGTTTAGGGGGTGCTGTGAACTTATCATTAAACCCAGCTGTGACCTCACTGAACGTTTCCCTTTGCGTCTCACAACACAAGGCGGCAGTCACAGCCTGCCCTCTAAAGACAACTCTCTTCCTCCACACAAAACTACAAGCACCTAATAAAACACACACACACTTCACTCAAAAATCTCAAAAATATTATGGCGATTCCTACACCATCTTCGGAGTCCCCATCTGGGGAGGGGACCATAAATGTCCCCAGGTCGAACTGCCTTTCTGTCGACGACCCTAAGTGTCTTGACACCCCCTTCAACTTTTTCTTCATTAACATCTGCAACATTCGCAGACTAATATTTAATTTTCAATCTGTAAAACACCACCTCTCCACTTCTAAACCTCATCTTCTTTTCCTCACTGAAACTCAGGAATCTGAGGCAACTGACAATAGCCCCTTTTCTGTTTCCTCCTACTTTTTCTATCCTCATTTTCGATCCAAAGCTGGATGCTGTGTTTATGTGCGCAATGACTTAACCTGCTCTCTTGCCCACGCTCTTAAATCTTCCGAGTTTTCCACCATCTGGCTACGACTACAGAGTCACTCTCAAACTAATTTATCTGTGCTGTATACCTCTCACCTAACTCCTCTGACTATAAGAAATTCTTTGTCTACTTAACGTCCAAAGACGAGCACCTTCTAACCATCTTCCCTTTTGCAGAGATCTCCATTATTGGAGACTTCATTTTTCACCATCAGCTTTGACTTTATTCTCCCCTTTCACTGACCATCCTGGTGAACTTGCCTTCAATTTTGCTATCCTCCACGACCTAGAGCAATTAGTGCAACACCTTACTCGTATTCCTGACCGTATTGGAGATACGCCCAACATTCTTGACCTTTTCCTGACCTTTAATCCTTCTACTTATGCTGTCACCTTTTCTTTTCCGTTGTGCTCCTCCGATTACAATCTCATATCTGCATCTTGTCCTATCGCTCCAATCCCTCCTCAGGACCCCGCTAAGCGAAGGCGTTTTGCCTCTGCCTCTTGGGGGAACATGAGGAGGTATTTTGCTGATTTTCCGTCGAATGACTACTGCTTCCTTGTCAGAGACCCGTCCTTTTGTGCTGAGCGCATAACAGAGGTGATAGTGTCTGACGTACATTCCTCACTCTTTTTCTCGACCTAACCCTTCCAAACCTTGGTTTTTAACACAGGTTGTTCACGTGCTAGATAGAGAGAGGGCCCACAAAAAGTAATTAAGCCTTCCATCACCAGAATCTCATACACTTTATATTTCTGCCCAAAACCATACGAAGTCTGTTCTCCAACTCCTTTATTTCAACAAGATAGCACCACTGGTATCACATCTATTTCTAAAACTGAACTCTTCGCTCAAACCTTTGCTAAAAACCCTACCTTGGACGATTCTGGGCTTGTTCCTCCCTCTCCTCTACCCTCTGACTACTTCATGCTACCTATTAAAATTCTTCGCAATGATGTTTTCCATGCCCTTGCTGGTCTAAACTCTCGGAAGGCTTATGGACCTGATGGGGTCCCTCCTATTGTTCTCCGAAGCTTTGCCTCCGTGATTGCACATTGCCTAGTCAAACTCTTTCATCTCTGTCTGTCAATATCTACCTTTCTTCCTTGCTGGAGGTTTGCCTACATTCAGCCTGTTCTTAAAGAGGGTGACTGTTTTAATCCCTAAAACTACCGTCCTATTGCTTTAATTTCCTGCTTATCTAAAGTTTTTTTAACCTATCCTCAACAGGAAGATTCTTAAACATCTATCACTTCACAAGCTTCTATCTGATCGCCAGTATAGGTTCCGTCAAGGCCGCTCTACTGGTGATCTTCTAGCTTTCCTTACTGAGTGTTGGTCATCCTCTTTTAGAGATTTTGGTGAAAGTTATGCTGTTGACTTGGACATATGAAAAGCTTTTGATACAGTCTGGCACAAAGCTTTGATTTCCAAACTACTCTCCTAGGGCTTCTATCCTTCTCTCAGTAACTTCATCTCAAGTTTCCCTTCTGACCGTTCTATTGCTGCTGTGGTAGACTGTCACTGTTCTTCTCCTAAATCTATTTATAGTGGTGTTCATCAGGGTTCTGTCCTGTCACCCACTCTCTTCTTATTATTCATTAATGATCTTCTAAACCAAACTTCTTGTTCTATCCACTCCTACGTTGTTGATACCACCCTGCACCTTTCCATGTCTTTTCATAGATCTCCAACCCTTCAGGAAGTAAACATTTCACGCAGGGAGGCCACAGAACTTCTAATCTTTTTAAAATCCCTGATTGGGACAGAGCCAACTTGGTATTGCTCAATGCCTCAAAAACTCAATTCCTCCATCTATCATCTCAACACAACCTTCCAGACAACTATCCCCTCTTCTTTTATGACACTCAACTGCCCACCTCTTCTACACTGAACATACTCGGTCTATCCTTTACTTATAATCTGAACTGGAAACTTCACATCTCATCTCTAGCTAAAACAGCTTCTATGAAGTTAGGTGTTCTGAGACGTCTCAGGCAGTTTTTCTCACGCCCCAGCTGCTAATTATGTACAAGGGCCTTATCCGTCCATGTATGGAGTATGCTTCACATGTCTGGGGGGATTCCTCTCATACTGCTCTTCTAGACAGGGTGGAATCAAAAGCTTTTTGTCTCACCAACTTCTCTCCTCTAACTGCCTGTTTTTAGCCTCTCTCTCATCGCCGCAATGTTACATCTCTAGCTGTTATCTACCGCTATTTTCATGCTAACTGCTCTTTTGATCTTGCTAACTCCATGCCTCCCATTCTCCTGCGGCCTCGCTACACCCCTATTATGTCCACCTCTCTAACGCAAGAGTTAGTCAGTATTCTCAATCATTTACCTTTACTTTTACAATCATTTACATTTACCTCAATGCCTTTCTCTGGTAAACTCTGGAACTTCCTGCCTGTTTCTGTATTTCCACCTTCCTCTAACTTCAATTACTTAAAGAGGGAGGTTTCAAGACATCCTTAAATTTTTAACTACTGTTTTGGACACTTTTATGGGACTGGCATTTCAGTGGCCATTTTTTTTATTGGATTTTTGTTGCCCTTGGTCAGTGACCCTCCTACATAAAAAAAAAATAAAAAATATATATATATATATATATATATATATATATATATATATATATATATATATATATATATATATATATATATATATATATATATATATATATATATATATATATATATATATATATATATATATATATATATATATATATATATTGTTACGGCCACAATTTCCGGCCTCTTCAACAAACTACCACACCTGTACTGTCTTCACAGACCCACCTACTATGTGGACTGAGTGTAGTGCTCAAAAATGGGTGTACCAGGTCCCTTGTGACTCCTGCACTCTTTTCACAAAGTTAGTAACTCAAGATTACACTAAGCTGACGTCACTAGACTGTTAATGGAGATGCTCCAAATAGCACTTAATACCCCACAGCTGCAGAAGAATCGACAATCACGTCAATAGAATTCGCACGAAAAAAAAAAAATGATTAGAAATATAGAAAAAAGCGAACACACATGTAGAGCGAGGATCGGTACAGAAACTTCCAGACAGGTGTCGTGAGTTTATTTGCGGGCGCTGTTCACAGGCGCAGTTAGATTTCCCAGACACGGTCTCAGCAAGTATACAACAGAGGCCTGCCAACAACCAATTAAGTGAATACGAAATCCTACACGAATTTAGCGGACACATCACAAGTTATAATATAAACATGGTCTGGAAATGTTATACTAATCCAACTCCATAGAAAATCATGTTTCTATCAAATATCACCAACAAGGTACATTCACAATAAGTACTTAACAAGATCACCCAAATACTTTTAACTGTAACCACTTACACTTACATGTTCATCAAAGTTAATACTAAATAAATATATCATAAACACAATACATCATAATCACAATACTATCATAATACAAAGTGCTTACCTAAACTCCAGGTGGTGCTTAAATCACAATAAAGGAAAACCATTGCAGGCGTGAGTGTGTGGTGTTTTAGGTAGGCGTCCAGTCAGCCGAATAACCCTGACCGTGGCAGTACCCAGCGAGGTGTAAACCGCATTACTGGAACCTATCTCGAACTTCTAATGGTGTATCTATGTACTCCTACAATACTCCCCCGTCAAGAACGAAGTTCACCTAGTAATATAAATAGTGAAGGTTTTGATTGAAATACACTGTCCTCCCTGAACGAGTTGTACGAGGGAAGTTAGGTATGGTATGGCGAGGAAGATCAGACTGGAAATGAGCAGAAGGGGAAGGTGTAGAAGCAGAGATATCAGGCAAAGGAGATGAATTAGAGTCTAAGGTAGACGTAGTCAGGTCATCTCTATCATTAGATGGTGCTTGTCTGGTGATTGGTATATAAGCTGGCTTCAAACGGTCAATAAATACAGACGTGTCACCCTGAGGTAGTCTGAGGATGAAATATTTCGGGTCACGTTGTATTACTTCATAAGGTCTCGAATAAGGAGCTTCTAAACTTTTGCGAACTCTGTCAATCCGCACCCAGACCTTTGAACATGAAAACAGAACGTTAGGAACATATGGTTTAGATGAGGAGTGACATTCACCTGATGAAAAGTTATAAAAATCAATGGCCTGCATTTCTTTAATCAAGCGGTGTATATTATCTTTGTTTGTTGATATTGGCGAGTCTTTAGTGATAATTGCAGAAGGACACAACATATGAGTTCCTGTGACAGCAGTGAATGGCGAGTAACTGGTCATATTAGGTGTCAAGCGATATCCAAGTAAGACTATGGGCAAAGCATAAAACCAGTTCTCTTGTCTAGCACGTATCGTTGATTTTAGAGAGCGGTGATGGCGTTCAATGATACCGTTCGCTTGAGGATGATAAGCAGTTGTTCGCATGTGATGGAAGCCAATAATTGAGGAAAGCTCGGAAAACAACTCACTTTCAAATTGAGCACCTCTGTCTGTCACTACCTGTAGCGGTACTCCAAAACGAGAAATCCAACCAGCCACGAATGCGATAGCGACGGAGCTCGCGGTGGTGTCTATTACAGGTATAGCTTCCGTCCATCTTGTCGCTCTGTCAATGCAAGTGAGAAGGTAACTGTATGGGAGAGGGTATGGGTAGTTAGGAAGAGTAGCAGGAGGCAATGGTCCAACAATATCTATATGAACAGTCTGGAAGCGATCAGTAGGAGTAGAAATAGGAAAAACTGGTGATATTGTGTGTCTGTGTGTTTTAGCTTGTTGACATTTAAAACAATTCGTTACAAACTCCTTTATATCTTTGTCCATACAAGGCCAGAAATAACGTTGTTTAATTATTTCAGCAGTGGCTTTAATACCAGGATGAGATAGATCGTGTAATGAATGAATGACATTTATCCTAAGAGAAGAAGGAACAAACGGTCTTGGTACGTTGGTAGATGTGTCGCACCATAGAGCAAGATTAGAGGGCAAGGTATAATTGGATAATCTCTCCTTGTACAAACCGACCTCGGTGTCACCTTCCTGGGAACGAGCTATGCCACACAAGTCGAAAGAATCAACTGAAATTGCACATGATGGTCTTGATAAACAATTGGCAACAACATTGTTGTCCCCACGGATGTACGCTACTGATGATACATATTCAGAGATTAAAGAAAGTTGCCGTTGTTGGCTATCAGACTTTGCAACTGACTTAGAATGACAGGCAGAAACTAAAGGTTTATGGTCAAGGAACAAGGTGACCGAATGGCCATCAATGAGTGTTTTAAAGTGAATGACAGCCACATAAGAAGCTAAGAGTTCTCTGTCATAGGTGGAATAGGTTTTCTGAGTGTCAGAGAGCTTTTTGGAATAAAATCCTAGAGGAGTAGGCGTGTCATCTATAATCTGGTATAGAGCTGCGCCAACTGCGAAGCTCGAGCTGTCAGTCACAAGCTGGTAATCAGTTGCCTTCTGAGAGGGATAGGCGAGGGTAGGACAAGTGATTAGGGCTTGCTTCAAATTGTTGAAGGAGTCCCTTGCAACATCTGTCCATGAGAGATATTTAGAAGATGGATTATGCCTTAAGAGTTCTGTCAATGAATAAGCAGCATCGGCAAAATTAGGGATCATTGGTCTAAAGAAATTTAGCATCCCCATAAAACGGCGCAATGCAGTTGAAGTTTGAGGTAAAGGAAACTTTGAAATTACAGTGACGCGGTTTTGAGGTGGTCTAATTCCATGAGCACTGACCTCATAGCCAAGTAAGGTGAGCGAGGACTTGAAAAATTCACATTTATCTATAGATAGTCTTAAGTTGTGTTTTGCTAAAGTAGAAAGAACAGTCTTAACATCATCAATGTGTCCTTCAAGAGTTGTACTAGCTACTAAGATGTCATCCAAGTAGGTGAAAGTGTTCTTAACATTAACCAATATGGTGTCAATGAAGCGCTGAAAAGTGGAACCTGCGTTTTTTAGACCAAAGGGCATATACAAAAATTCAAACAGACCAAACGGTGTGCATACTGCAGTCTTAGGTGCATCATCTTTGGCCACAGGGATCTGTAAGTATGCACGCTGTAAATCGATCTTTGAAAATATGGTCTTACCCTTAAGTGACATGGTGAGACAGCGCAAATGTGGTATGGGATATTTATCATTCACAGTTACGTTATTGAGTCCGCGATAGTCACCACAAGGTCTCCAAGCACCGGGCTCCTTCTTAGGCACGAGGTGCAGAGGAGACGCCCAAGGAGCGTTAGAGCGCCGAATGATTCCGGCATTAAGCAAAAACTGAAATTCATCTTTAGCCGCTTTGAGCTTCTCACCTGTCAAAGGTCTTGCTTTGAAATGTATAAGAGGTGAGTCACCTGTATCAATACGATGGTGTATAGTTTCCACAGGAGGTGTAGTAGCTGACAACTGCAAAGGTGAAGTGAGAACCGGAAACTGAGAAAGGAGTTCAACAGCTTTTGAGTCTACCCCATTATAATTAACCAAATATGAAGAAATAGGAGATTAAGAAACTTCAAGAGGAATCTTACATTGAGTAGAGGAGTCTATTAGCGACTGGTTTTTACAGTCTACCATTAGTGAGTTAGCTGCAAGAAAATCGGTTCCCAAAATTGGATGTATTACGTCAGCAATGACAAAAGACCAAGGGAAAGAACGCCTAATACATCGTATCCCAAGGTCTACATCGACTTCACCATAACAACGTATGGGTTTACCTGAAGCATTAGTAAGAGTAACAGCAGTTGGCCTGAGGAATGGAGTAAGTTTTGATTCATTAGGAAGCAGCGAAAGTGATGAACCAGTATCTATCAAAAATTGGTAATTCTTGCAACCGATTGTGGCACTTACTCTAAGTGGCAGTCCGACGGTCGCAACTGATATTTCTACGGACTGCCCTACTAGTTTCCCGCCTGGTGGAATACGCGAGCGGGAGAAGAAGAACGAGAATTAGGGCGAGAATCTGGCAAAATATTAGAAGCTGTAGAAGAAAGTATACACCATCGTTTACATGATTTTGCCCTGTTACCATAATACAGATGGTACCTGCACACCTGAGGACGCTGACCTTCATGAAAGGCGCGCACTCCAATGGGAACACAAGTTCTAGAAAATACATTATCCCGACAAGCTGAAGTGAAATTTGGGCCTCTATTACCATTATCTCTGTTCCGGCTCGCAGGCCTGGACCCTTGTCCACCTTCCACCATGGAAACATTAGCGCTGTTGTTTACACTCGCATTACTTGAGCCATAGGCCAATAATGTCTCAGCTACACGAGCCAGTTCCTCTAGTGTAGAGCTCTCCTCATATGTCACTAGGAGAGGTCTGATGCTACTAGGTAATGCTTTCAAAAATTTTAACTTTATAAAGGAATCATCCACCCCTAGTTGAGCAGCTATTTTACGCAACTCTCTCAAATACGTGGAAGGTCTGTCACACATTAGGTTATTTAGATTAACAAGAGAGTCAAAAAGTTCAGGTTTTGACCTGGTGAAAAGAGATATCAAAGATTGCTTTAATTCACCATAGTCTGAAGAATTGATGACTTCATCACTCAATTGATTGATTACTCTAAGTGGCAAATTTGATAATATATGGTGAAATTTAGTACTAGAAACAGTGATCTTGGCAAGAACAAACTGTAATTCAATTATTGTAAACCAGCGTGTTACTGAAGTCTCATCAAAGGGTGGTGGTTTGACGGCAACACCTGCGGTCACGGAAGAAACACTATCCTGCGACGCACTAGATGTAAGTAGCGAACCCTCGTCCTGGTTCGGCATAGTTCCAAGGGCATAGATTCCAAACAGGGCAAAAGTAAAATAATAGAGTACCTGGACGACCAGCATATAGTCACTGTGTAGTTATAGTCTGCCACCAATTACCACAGCCCATAGGCCGTCCCTGCTCCACGATGATCATGTTACGTCTGGTCACTCTGGGGTCACCACTTGTAGAGCGGTGTTCGGTACAGAAACTTCCAGACAGGTGTCGTGAGTTTATTTGCGGGCGCTGTTCACAGGCGCAGTTAGATTCCCCAGACACGGTCACAGCAAGTATACAACAGATGCCTTCCAACAACCAATTAAGTGAATACGAAATCCTACACGAATTTAGCGGACACATCACAAGTTATAATATAAACATGGTCTGGAAATGTTATACTAATCCAACTACATAGAAAATCATGTTTCTATCAAATATCATCAACAAGATACATTCACAATAAGTACTTAACAAGATCACCCAAATACTTTTAACTGTAATCACATACACTTACATGTTCATCAAAGTTAATACTAAATAAATATATCATAACCACAATACATCATAATCACAATACTATCATAATACAAAGTGCTTCCCCAAACTCCAGGTGGTGCTTAAATCACAATAAAGGAAAACCATTGCAGGCGTGAGTGTGTAGCGTTTTAGATAGGCGTCCAGTCAGCCGAATGACCGAGACCGTGGCAGTACCCAGCGAGGTGTAAACCGCATTACTGGAACCTACCTCGAACTTCTAATGGTGTATCTATGTACTCCTACACACACACACACACACACACACACACACACACACACACACACACACACACACACACACAGTCACTACCGACAATCACAGAAATCCAAAATACATATATATCATTAAAAAGATTAGGAGGCAGTAACTCATGTATGTATGTATGTATTTAACAGTTAACACATAATAACACACACAAGATCGAGGTATATTACCCCGATGGGCTTCCACCCACCGTGACTATCCTCCAACTGCCCAACAGAGTGTTATGGACTGAAGCCGAGTGGTATTATTTAGTTTCTCCTAGGCGAGAGGCCTTGTCAGGAAACTGGGGAAGGAGTACGAGTAAGTTAACTACGCGGCTAATTACACAGATCCTCTGCTGCTGAATTGCCGCAGCCTGCAGTATCATTTAAAACAAACAGGGAACACTAACGAAAGACACAAGAAACAGTTACAAAATGGAAGAGTGCCCACAAACACAGGAGGTTCAGCCACAGCTCACTGTGCACAAAATTCGCTGTGTACACCTGTAGAGCCGAAGAGTCACTTCCCTGGGTGTAGCACGGTGGGTAGGTGGGTACGAAAGAAAGAAGGGGGGGGGATATGCGACATACATACATACAGACAGACGCGCGCCCACACTCCTCGCGCTGTCTCTACTTAAACAAAACACTGTACTTCTGAAAAACTGCCATGAGCAAAGAAAGGGCGCTAGGTGAACACTGATTATTTCTTTATCAAGGGCAACTTATCTGTTGTGAATGATGTGTGACTCAAACTAACTCATTAAAGGGAAATAACGAAAATTAATCGTGGAAGGAGAGTGTCTATGTGCGGAAATTCTTATACTAAATTACCAACAGCGGGCGGCTACTAATATCGTACATCTGGTTTCTATACATACCGCTCTCTCTCTCTCTCTCTCTCTCTCTCTCTCTCTCTCTCTCTCTCTCTCTCTCTCTCTCTCTCTCTCTCTCTCTCTCTCTCTCTCTCTCTCTCCTCGTTAATTATACTTTTTTGTTCTTACTTTCTTCACTGCGCCATCTCGCTGCACATTACAATAAATGAATAAATAAATAGATAAATAAATAAATAAATAAATAAATAAATAAATAAATATATATATATATATATATATATATATATATATATATATATATATATATATATATATATATATATATATATATATATATATATATATATATATATATATATATGTATATATATTATGTCCCATAAGTTTCCATACATATGGTATCACGAACGCCAATACAAGTATAAATCCAGATGTGTTGGAACGTGTTCATCAGCAGCGGAGGACACGCATTTAAATGTGCTTTCAACACAAAAGCAATCATATAAAGCGGTATTTTGTATATATATTTTTTCCTATAAATCCATAATTCTCATAATTTTCCCTATGTATGGAAACTTATGGGACACCCTGCATATATATATATATATATATATATATATATATATATATATATATATATATATATATATATATATATATATATATATATATATATATATATATATATATATATATATATATATATATATATATATATATATATATATATATATATATATATATATATATATATATATATATATTTATACATATAAATTTATATAAGATGAGGCAGTAGGCACTAACCGGAACGACAATTATTCCAATTGAGATTTAAGGCCCTGGATTACGGAGTACTGTGAACTTATGATAAAATCCAGCTGTGACCTGATTAAGACTATTGTGTCTCACAAAACAAGAGGGCAGTCAGAGCCTGCCCTCTAAGGACAACTTTCTTCCTTCACACAAAGCTATAAACACCTAATTACACAGACACCCTTCACTCAAAATTTTAAATTATCATGGCGACTAATTTTCAATCTGTAGAACACCACCTCTACTCTTCTAAACCTCATTTTCATTTTCTCACTGAAACATAGGTGTCTGAGGCAACTCACAATAGCATCTTTTCTCTACCCTCCTTTTTTTTTTTATGTAGGAAGGACACTGGCCAAGGGCAACAAAAATCTAATAAAAAAAAAATGCCCACTGAAAAGGCAGTCCATTAAAAGGGTCAAAGCAGTGGTAAAAAATATATGAATAAGTGTCTTGAAACCTCCCCCTTCAAGGAATTCAAGTCATAGGAAGGTGGAAATACAGAAGCAGGCAGAAAGTTCCAGAGTTTACCAGAGAAAGGGATAAATGATTGAGAATACTGATTAACTCTTGCGTTAGATAGGTGGACAGAATAGGAGTGAGAGAAAGAAGAAAGTCTTGTGCAGCGAGGCCGCGGAAGGAGGGGAGGCATGCAGTTAGCAAGATCAGAAGAGCAGTTAGTATGAAAATAGCGGTAGAAGAGAGCTAGATATGCATGATTGCGGCGGTGAGAGAGAGGCTGAAGACAGTCAGTTAGAGGAGAGGAGTTGATGAGACGAAAAGCTTTTGATTCCACCCTGTCTAGAAGAGCAGTATGAGTGGAACCCCCCCAGACATGTGAAGCATACTCCATACATGGACGGATAAGGCCCTTGTACAGAGTTAGCAGCTGGGGGGGTGAGAAAAACTGGCGGAGACGTCTCAGAACACCTAACTTCATAGAAGCTGTTTTAGCTAGAGATGAGATGTGAAGTTTCCAGTTCAGATTATAAGTAAAGGACAGACTGAGGATGTTCAGTGTAGAAGAGGGGGACAGTTGAATGTCATTGAAGAAGAGGAGATAGTTGTCTGGAAGGTTGTGTCGAGTTGATAGATGGAGGAATTGAGTTTTTCAGGCATTGAACAATACCAAGTTTGCTCTGCCCCGATCAGAAATTTTAGAAAGATCAGAAGTCAGGCGTTCTGTGGCTTCCCTGCGTGATATGTTTACCTCCTGAAGGGTTGGACGTCTATGAAAAGACGTGGAAAAGTGCAGGGTGGTATCAGCGTAGGAGTGGATAGGACAAGAGGTTTGGTTTAGAAGATCATTATTGAATAATAAGAAGAGAATAAGTGACAGGAAAGAACCCTGAGGAACACCACTGTTAATAGATTTAGGAGAAGAACAGTGACCGTCTACCACAACAACAATAGAACGGTCAGAAAGGAAACTTGAGATTAAGTTACAGAGAGAAGGATAGAAACCGTAGGAGGGTAGTTTGGAAATCAAAGCTTTGTGCCAGACTCTATCAAAAGATTTTGATATGTCCAAGGCAACAGCAAAAGGTTCACCAAAATCTCTAAAAGAGGATGACCAAGACTCAGTAAGGAAAGCCAGAAGACCACCAGTAGAGCGGCCTTGACGGAGCCCATACTGGCGATCAGATAGAAGGTTGAGAAGTGATAGATGTTTAAGAATCTTCCTGTTGAGGATAAATTCAAAAACTTTAGATAAGCAGGAAATTAAAGCAATAGGACGGAAGTTTGAGGGATTAGAGTGGTCACACTTTTTAGGAACAGGTTGAATGTAGGCAAACTTCCAGCAAGAAGGAAAGGTAGATGTTGACAGACAGAGCTGAAAGAGTTTGACTAGGCAAGGTGCAATAGAACAATAGGAGGGACCCCATCAGGTCCATAAGCCTTCCGAGGGTTTAGGCCAGCGAGGGCATGAAAAACATCATTGCGAAGAATTTTAATAGGTAGCATGAAGTAGTCAGAGGGTGAAGGAGAGGGAGGAACAAGCCCAGAATCGTCCAAGGAAGAGTTTTTAGCAAAGGTTTGAGCAAAGAGTTCAGCTTTAGAAATAGATGTGATAGCAGTGGTGCCATATGGTTGAAGTAGAGGAGGGAAAGAAGAAGAAGCAAAGTTATTGGAGATATTTTTGGCTAGATGCCAGAAATCACGAGGGGAGTTAGATCTTGAAAGGTTTTGACATTTTCTGTTAATGAAGGAGCTTTTGGCTAGTTGAAGAACAGACTTGGCATGGTTCCGGGCAGAAATATAAAGTGTATGAGATTCTGGTGATGATAGACTTAAGTACCGTTTGTGGGCCACCTCTCTATCATGTGTAGCACGAGAACAAGCTGTGTTAAACCAAGGTTTAGAAGGTTTAGGACGAGAAAAAGAGTGAGGAATGTACGCCTCCATGCCAGACACTATCACCTCTGTTATGCGCTCAGCACACAAAGACGAGTCTCTGACACGGAAACAGTAGTCATTCCAAGGAAAATCAGCAAAATACCTCCTCAGGTCCCCCCAACTAGCAGAGGCAAAACGCCAGAGGCACCTTCGCTTAGAGGGATTGGAGTGATAGGACAAGATAAAGATATGAGATTGTGATCGGAGGAGCCCAACGGAGAAGAAAGGGTGACAGCATAAGGAGAAGGATTAGAGGTCAGGAAAAAGTCAAGAATGTTGGGCGTATCTCCAAGAATGTTGGGCGTATCTCATAGACGGTCAGGAATACGAATAGGGTGTTGCACCAATTGCTCTAGGTCATGGAGGATAGCAAAGTTGTAGGCTAGTTCACCAGGATGGTCAGTGAAGAGAGAGGAAAGCCAAAGTTGGTGGTGAACATTGAAGTCTCCAAGAATGGAGATCTCTGCAAAAGGGAAGAGGGTGAAAATGTGCTCCACTTTTTAAGTTAAGTAGTCAAAGAATTTCTTATAGTCAGAGGAGTTAGGAGAGAGGTATACAGCATAGATAAATTTAGTATGAGAATGACTCTGTAGTCTTAGCCAGATGGTGGAAAACCCGGAAGATTCAAGAGCGTGGGCACGAGAGCAGGTTAAGTCATTGCGCACATAAACGCAGCATCCAGCTTTGGATCGAAAATGAGGATAGAGAAAGTAGGAGGAAACAGAAAAGGGGCTACTGTCAGTTGCCTCAGACACCTGAGTTTCGTGAGGAAAAGAAGATGAGGTTTAGAAGAGGAGAGATTGAAAATTAGATCTTAGACCGCGAATGTTGCAGAAGTTAATGAAGAAAAAGTTGAGGGGGGTGTCAAGACACTTAGGGTCGTCGACGGAAAGGCAGTCCGACCTGGGGACATTTATGGTCCCCCTCCCCAGATGGGGACTCCGAGGCTGGTGTAGGAGTCGCCATGCTTTAAAAATTTTTGAGTGAAGGGTGTGTGTGTTATTAGGTGCTTGTAGTTTTGTGTGGAGGTAGAGAGTTGTCTTTAGAGAGCAGGCTGTGACTGCCCCCTTGTGTTGTGAGACAGAAAGGGAAACATTCAGTGAGGTCACAGCTGGGTTTAATGATAAGTTTACAGCACCCCCTGAACAGTGCTTTAGACCTCACTGGGAGTAATTATCGTTTCGGCAGGTGTGTACTGCCTCCTCCCATAGACTATATATATATATATATAGCCATATATATATATATATATATATATATATATATATATATATATATATATATATATATATATATATATATATATATATATATATATATATATATATATATATATATATATATATATATATATATATATATATATATATATATATATATATATATATATATATATATATATATATATATATATATATATATATATATATATATATATATATATATATATATATATATATATATATATATATATATATATATATATATATATATATATATATATATATATATATATATATATATATATATATATATATATATATATATATATATATATATATATATATCATATCTGGACTTTAGTAAAGCATTTTACAAGGTACCCCATCAAAGGCTTCTGAGAAAGGTAAGGCACACGGTGTAGATGCGAAGGTGATAGGGTGGATAGGGTCATGGCTTAGTGACAGGCGAAAGCGAGTGGTAATAATCGGCTCGAAATCCGTGTGGGGGTCATGTAATTAGTGGGGTGGCACAGGGATCAGTATTAGGGTCATTGTTATTTCTAATATATATCAGTGTCTTGGATAGTGGAATTAGTAGTGATGTTAGTAAATTTGCAGATGACACAAAGATAGGTACCTTAATTAGGTCAGAATCGGATGCCATCGCCTTACATGCAGATTTAGATAGAATGAATGAATGGACGGATAGATGGCAAATGCAATTTAATATCAATAAATGTAAAGTGCTTAGCGTAGGTAGAGGAAACCCACACAATAGGTACACATTAAACAACCAAACTCTGGTAAGTACAGAGTACGAGAAAGATTTAGGAGTTATAGTTAACTTTGAACTCCGTCTACGGAAACAATGCATAGAAGCCAGAAACAGGGCAAATAAGGTACTAGGATTCATTTTTAGGAGTGTTAAAATTAGAAGGCCGGAAGTAGTATTAAAGTTATACTTGGCGCAGGTCAGACCTCATCTAGACTACGCTGTGCAGTTCTGGTCCCCATATTATAGAAAAGATATAGGTCTATTAGAATCAGTACAGAGGAGAATGACTAAAAGGATACAGGGGAAGAGGAGTATTCCTTACGAGGCGACGTTAAAGCTGTTAAATTTACATTCTTTAAAGAGACGTAGGTTAAGAGGGGACCTGATAGAAGTCTTTAAGTACATAAGGGTTATAACAAGGGGAATGTAGGAAAAATTCTTAGGATCAGCAACCAGGGTAGAACAAGAAATAACGGGTACAAGCTTGAAAAATTTAGGTTTAGGAAGGAGATAGGAAAAAATTGGTTCTCAAATAGAGTGGTAGATGAGTGGAACGGACTCAGTAATCATGTTGTTAGTGCTAGGACACTAGAGAGCTTTAAGAGAAAATTAGACAAGTTTATGGATGGGGATAATAGATGGAAATATCTAGGTATATTTCATACAGGGACTGCCACGTGTAAGCCTGGTCGCTTCTTGCATCTTCCCTTGTTTCTTATGTTCTTATATATATATATATATATATATATATATATATATATATATATATATATATATATATATATATATATATATATATATATATATATATATATATATATATATATACGAGTATATATATACATAGGTGTGTGTGTGTGTGTTTTTCTGTGTTATGTAGGAGGGACACTGCCCAAGGGTAACAAAAATCCAGTTTTGAAAAATGCCCACTGAAATGCCAGTCCCATAAAAGGGTCAAAGCAGTAGTTAAAAATTGATGTTTAAGTGTCTTGAAATCTCCCTCTTGAAGGAATTTCAGTCATAGGAAGGTTGAAATAGAGAAACAGATAGGGAGTTCCAGACTTTACCAAAGAAAGGGATGAATGATTAAAAATACTGGTTAATTCTTGCGTTAGAGAGGTGGACAGAATAGGGGTGAGAGAAAGAACAGTCTTGTGCAGCGAGGCCATGGGAGGAGGGGAGGCATGCAGTTATCAAGATCAGAAGAGCAGTTATCGTGAAAATAGCGGTAGAAGATAGCTAGAGATGCAACATTGCTGCGGTGAAAGAGAGGCTGAAGACAGTTAGAGGAGAGGAGAGGAGAGAGAGAGAGAGAGAGAGAGAGAGAGAGAGAGAGAGAGAGAGAGAGAGAGAGAGAGAGAGAGAGAGAGAGAGAGAGAGAGAGAGAGAGAGAGAGAGAGAGAGAGAGAGAGAGAGAGAGAGAGAGATTAGGAGTTGATGAGACGAAAAGCTTTTGATTCCACCCTGTCTAGAAGAGCAGTATGAGTGGAACCCCCCCCAGACATGTGAAGCATACTCCGTACATGGACGGATAAGGCCTTTGTACAGAGTTAGCAGCTGGGGCGTGAGGAAAACTACCTGAGACGTCTCAGAACACTTAACTTCATAGAAGCTGTTTTAGACAGAGATGAGATGGGAAGTTTCCAGTTCAGATTGTAAGTAAGGGACAGATCAAGGATGTTCAGTTTAGAAGAGGAGGACAGTTGAGTGACACTAAAGAGGGGATAGTTGTCGGGAAGGTTTTGTCGAGTTGATAGATGGAGGAATTGAGTTTTTGAGGCATTGAACATTACCATGTTTGCTCTGCCCCAATCAAAAATTTTAGAAAGATCAGAAGTCAAGCGTTCTGTGGCCTCCCTGCGTGAAATATTTGCTTCCTGAAGGGTTGGACATCTATGGAAAGACATGGAAAAGTGAAGGGTGTTATCATCAGCGTAGGAGTGGATTGCACAAGAAGTTTGGTGTAGAAGATCATTAATGAATAATAAGAAGAGAGTGGGTAACAAGACAGAACCCTGAGGAACACCACTATTAATAGATTTAGGAGAAGAACAGTGACAGTCTACCACAGCAGCAATAGAACGGTCAGAAAGGAAACTTGATATGAAATTACAGAGAGAAGGATAGAAGCCGTAGGAGGATAGTTTGGATATCAAAGCTTTATGCCAGACTCTATCAAAAGCTTTTGATATGTCCAAGGCAACAGCAAAAGTTTCACCAAAATCTCTAAATCAGTATGGAAAGGCAGAAGATCACCAGTAGAGCGGCCTTGACGGAACCCATACTGACGATCAGGTAGAACGTTGTGAAGTGATAGATGTTTAAGAATCTTCCTGTTGAGGATAGATTAAAAAAAACTTTAGATAGGCAGGAAATTAAAGCAATGATTAAAGCAATGATTGCCACTGACTACCATTCTAGATTTCCTTTCGCCTTTTCTTGCTCCGACATGTCAGCTCAAACCGCAATATTATGTTTAATGAAACTTCCCTTAATATTTGGTTGTCCTGCTTCTATCCACTCTGACAGGATCTCAGTTCATTTATTTATTTTTTTTTTAATGCAACAAGGTGTTGTGATGACTCATTCTACTCCTTATCATCCCCAGGGGAACGGAGAGTGGGAAAGAGAGAATGGTAAAATTTGAAGACTGCTTTTGTCTCTAAAAACTCATAAACTTCCTGGAAAATCAATAGGGGCACTTACTTGATCATATCCTTCACTCAGTCAGATCATTTCTTTGCCCTGCCACGAATAAAAGTTCTCATAAATGAATGGTAATAATAACATTAATGGTAATGATAATAATAATAATAATAATAATAATAATAATAATAATAATAATGATAATAATAATAATAATAATAATATTTATATTTTTATTATTTTTTTTTATTATTGCTATTATTATTATCACTACTACTACTACTAGTAGTAGTAATAATAATAATAATAATAATAATAATAGTAATAATAACAATAATAATAATAATAATAATAATAATAATAATAATAATAATAATAATAATAATAATAATAATAATAATAAATCCATCGTTACACAGTTCTGGGTCATCAAGGGTGGAGGTTGTTTGTCGAAGGATATCGCCATCATCAAAGAAAGACAGTTTGTCATAGCATCATAACTTGGGCGTGTAGACATTTTCTGTTCCAGCTCCGGACTTTCTAGATTCCTGCACTACCTTCACCTCCAGCATGAATTGTGTCCTCAGTTTGTGAATCTTCTTGATTTTCACATCAGGAGTCACGCTACAATTTATCTTATTTGTCATTTCACTGCACACAATGTTTAGGGATGCAATTCTTAAATTTTTGTTTCTGTAGTCTTTGCCTTTCACTTTCCACAGACATGGATGTTGTTTCAGCAAATTTATAAGTAGCAAGGACAAATTATCATCAGTAATTGTGTGAATGGTACGGCAAAAGAACAGAGGGTGTCGTGTGCAAAATTGCCCATCTGTGCGGAGGTGTACCTTGTGCTCCATACCCCTCTTTGCTCAAACTCTTGTATGAAAAGGTCTATGGGGATGATATGCCAATCAGACCAAGTAGGATCATTACTTGTCATTATGGATGTAGATAACGAATCATCAATAGTCTTATATTCTTTTATTTATCGAATATTTGTAACATCCGATATTTGTATGTTTTCCTTCCATCCAAAATTGTAGAAAGTTTTGAAATGATGGATGTTTAAGAATCTTCCTGTTAAGGATAGATTCAAACACTTTAGATAGGCAGGAGATTAAAGCAACAGAACAGTATTCTAAGGGATTAGAGCGATCACCCTTTTTAGGAGCACGCTGAATATAGGCAAACTTCAAGCAAGAAGGAAAGGTAGATGTTGACAGACAGAGTTGAAATAATTTGACTAGCCTTCCGATGATTTAGGCCACCGGGTTCATGGAAAACATCATTGCGAAGAATCTTAATAGGTAGCATGAAGTAGCCAGAGGATGGAGGAGAGGGGAGAAGAAGCCCTGAATCATCCAAAGTAGAGTTTTAAGTAAAGGTTTGAGCGAAAAGTTCAGCTTTAGATATAAATGTGATAGCAGTGCTACCATTTAGTTAAAATAAAGAAGGGAAAGAAGAAGAAGCAAAGTTTTTGGAGATGTTTTTGGCTAGGTGCCAGATGTCACGAGGGGAGTTAGATCTTGAAAGATTTTGATTTTTCTCTTAAGTATTTTTTTTCTTTTTTTCTGGTTGGAAAAATGAAAACAGAGATATAAAGCGTATAATATTCTGGTGATGGAGGGCTCAAGTACCCTTTGTGGACCACCTCTCTATCATGTGTAGCAAGAGAACTGGTTTGGAAGGTTTAGATCGAGAAAAAAAGAGTGAGGAATGTTCGCCTCCATGCAAGACACTATCACTTTTGATAGTCGCTCGGCACAAAGAGACAGGTCTCTGACACGGAAGCAATAGTCATTCCAAGGAAAATCAGCAAAATATCTTCTCAGGTCCCCCTAACTACCAAAGGTAAAACGCCAGAAGCACCTTCGCTTAGGGGGATCCTGAACAGGGATTGGAGCGATAGGAAAAGATACAGATATGAGATTGTGATCAGATAAGATAAGGTAACAGCATTAGCGGAAGGATTGTAGGTTAGGAAAAGCGCAAAGTTAAAGGCTAATTCACCTGGATGATTACTGAAGGGAGAGAAAAGCCAAACCTAGTGGTGAACATTGAAGTCTCTAAGAATGGAGATCTCCGCAAAAGGGAAGAGAGTCAGAATTTGCTCCACTTTGGAAGCTAGTAGTCAAAGAATTTTTTTATAGTCAGAAAAGTTAGTTATATGAGATGTATAAGGCACAGATAAATTTAGTTTGAGAACGACTCTGTAGTCATAGCCAGATGGTGGAAAACTCGAAAGATTCAAAAGCGTGGGCACGAGAGGAAGTTAAGTCGTTACGCACATAGATCCAACATTCAGGTTTGGATTGAAAATGAGGACAAAGAAAGTAGAAGAGAACAGAAAAAGGGGCTATTGTCAGTTGCCTCAGACACCTGTGTTTCAGTGAGAAAAAGAACATGAGGTTTATAAGAGGAGAGGTGGTGTTCTGGTAAGACCGCAAATGTTGCAGAAGTTAATAAAAAAAAAGTTGAGAGGAGTGTAACTTAGGGTTGAGATATGAGCCACATAGATTTTTTTCATACACGAGTTTGCGCAAAGATAACAGAGGGATGTGGAACATAAGGTGCACTTCTGCACAGACGGACACTTTTGCACACGACAGTTAATCCTTCCTCGGTGACTCTATTGTTGCCATGGCAAACGGTCACAAATTTCTGTTCAATGCGTCAAAAATTCTATTTTTCAGTCTACCACAAAACCTTTTATCACACAACTATCCTCTCATCTTCAATAACACTCAACTGTTCCCCTCTCCTACAATGAACACCCTCCGTCTATCTTTTATTTGTGTGCTATCACATCTATATCTAAAGTTGAACTCTTCGCTCAAACCTTTGCTAAAAACTCTACCTTGGACGATTTTGGGCTTGTTCCTTCCTCTCCTCCACCCTCTGACTACTTCATGCCACGTATTAAAATTCTTCGCAAAGATGTTTTCCATGCCCTCGCTGGCCTAAACCCCCGGAAGGCTTATGGACCTGATGGGGTCCATCCTATTGTTCTCAGAAACTGTGCCTCCGTGATTGCACCTTGCCTAGTCAAACTCTTTCAGCTCTATCTGTCAACATCTACCTTTCCTTCTTGCTGGAAGTTTGCCTACATTCAACCTGTTCCTAAAAAGGGTGACCGTTCTAATCCCTCAAACTACCGTCCTATTGCTTTAATTTCCTGCCTATCTAAAGTTTTTGAATCTATCCTCAACAGGAAGATTCTTAAACATCTATCACTTCACAACCTTCTATCTGATCGCCAGTCTGGGTTCCGTCAAGGCCGCTCTACTGGTGATCTGGCTTTCCTTACTGAGTCTTGGTCATCCTCTTTTAGAGATTTTGGTGAAACTTTTGCTGTTGCCTTCGACATATCTAAAGCTTTTGATAGAGTCTGGCACAAAGCTTTGATTTCCAAACTATCCTCCTACGGCTTCTATCCTTCTCTCTGTAATATCATATCAAGTTTCCTTTCTGACCGTTCTATTGCTGCTGTGGTAGACTGTCACTGTTCTTCTCCTAAATCTATTAATAGTGGTGTTCCTCAGGGTTCTGTCTTGTCACCCACTCTCTTCTTATTAATCATTAATGATCTTCCAAACCAAACTTCTTGTCCTATCCACTCCTACGCTGATGATACCACCCTGCACTTTTCCACGTCTTTTCATAGACGTCCAACTCTTCAGGAGGTAAACATATCACGCAGGGAAGCCACAGAACGCTTGACTTCTGATCATTCTAAAATTTCTGATTGGGGCATATGAAACATGGTATTGTTCAATGCCTAAAAAACTTAATTCCTCCATCTTTCAACTCGACACAACCTTTCAGACAACTATCCCCTCTTCTTCAATAACACTGAACTGTCCCCCTCTTCTACACTGAACATTCTCGGTCTGTCCTTTACTTATAATCTGAACTGGAAACTTCACATTTCCTCTCTAGCTAAAGCAGCTTCTATGAAGTTAGGCATTCTGAGACGTCTTTGCCAGTTTTTCTCACCTCCCCAGCTGTTAACTCTGTACAAGGGCCTTATCTGTCCATGTATGGAGTATGCTTTATATGTCTGGGGGGGTTCCATTTATACTGCTCTTTGATTCCACAGGGTGGAATCAAAAGTTTTTCGTCTCATTAACTCCTCTCCTCTAACTAACTGTCTTCAGCCTCTCTCTCACCGCTGCAGTGTTACATATCTAGCTGTTTTCTACCGCTATTTTCATGCTAACTGCTCTTCTGATCTTGCTAACTGCATGCCTCACTTCCTCCCACGGCCTCGCTGCACAAGACTTTCTTCTTTCTCTCACCGCTATTCTGTCCACCTCTCTAACGCAAGAGTTAACCAGTATTCTTAATGATTCATCCCTTTCTCTGGTAAACTCTAAAACTCCCTGCCTGCCTCTGTATTTCCACCTTCCTTATGACTTGAATTCCTTCAAGAGGGAGGTTTCAAGACACTTATTCAGTATTTTTTTACTACTGCTTTGACATTTTTATGGGATTGGCATTTCAGTGGGCATTTTTTTTTAGATTTGTGTTTGCCCTTGGCCAGTGTCCTTTCTACATAAAAAAAAATAAATAAACTAAACTGAATACTGCACATCTGATATCTAGATAAAACAGTTTATGTGAAGTTAGGTGTTCTGAGTCGTCTCCGCCAGTTTTTCTCATCCCGCAAGCTGGTAATTTTAGTACAGGAGCTTTATCCGTCCATGTACAGAGTATGCTTCACATGTATTGGGGATTCCAATCATACTGTTCTTTTAGACAGGGTGGAATCAAAACCTCTGTCATATCAACTCCTCTCCTGTACGTAACTGACTGCCTTCAACTTCTTCCTTATCGTCACAATATTGCTTCTATTGCAATATTCTTCCACTATTTTTTTAACAATTGCCCTTCTAATCCTGTTAGCTGCATTTATTATATATATATATATATATATATATATATATATATATATATATATATATATATATATATATATATATATATATATATATATATATATATATATATATATATATATATATATATATATATATATATATATATATATATATATATATATATATATATATATATATATATATATATATATATATATATATATATATATATATATATATATATATATATATATATATATATATATAATATGCAAATAAATAAAATTAATAATAAATATATAATAAATATATAAATTAATTAATTAATAAATATATAAATAAATTAATAAATATATAAATAGATATATAAATATTTATTTATTTATTTATTTATTTATTTATTTATGAAATGGAATGGTATATGATTGGAATAGATAATGCACGAATATCAAGAATTAAAATAATAAATAAATTAATTAATAAATAAATACATATATAAGAATGATGAATGAGCATGGAGGCTTTGCGTTGAACTACTGGTTTCCCCATCTGGTTTACCGATATATTCATAGGTAATTAAAACCAAAGAAGTTAAAACATTCCCCGATTTTTTATTTCGTATGCATATTTTTTTTTTGTTTCCTATTTGTGTTTGTTCTATACAGTATTATACACTGTGATACAATGTCCATATCAGATCTTTACTCGTGGTGTGTTCATATGAAATTAATGTTAAGAGGAACTTGTTCCTGCAAATATTTCAAAGCATAGCACAAGAGAGGCAAAGAGAAATCCTCCTGAGAGCAACACAAATAATCCCTGAAAAAAAAACATAAATAAATAAAATAAAATAAATAAAATAAGGCATTTTCTAAGATGATTTCATTTCATATAAAAAAATGAAATTGTGCTCTTAGTGTACATTTTGAAAATTAATAATGTGTATTTACCACTCACAGTGATAAGCATAAAGTCTTCCTCACCCAAAAGTTTCTTCAGTGAGAGGCGTGAGGTGACAGCGATGGTGTTCGGTGCTGACAAGCACGTGGTTGATTTGGGGATGGTAATGAATATGGACGACTTTAGTCTCGGGAAAAGGAATGTGTGCTTGTGTTGATCTTAATTGTGACTCAAAGCTGAGGGAATTATCAGTGACTAATTGAGGGCCCGTCAACCGATCGTAGTCAGTTAGTTCACTATTTCCTCACAATGAGTCTTAGGAGTGAGGTGTCTCATATTATGTATGGTGATAATAACATCATCATGACATGGCAAACAAAATTATATAGGAATGGACAAGGTATAATGAAGAAGGCGAGAGCTGGACACGAGGCGAGGCAGTCCGGATGCCGGGAGTGAGTCTTACTACCAGTTCACTCCTCACTTTAACTAATGCTTTGCTCACTCACTCCTTTCCACAATGTTTAGTGTTTTTTTTTCACTCAACCACGATTTTCCATGTTGTTTTTTTTTAGTTTTATGCACAGTTTTCAGGCACAGGTTTATCCCAAACTGCGACACCATTTATGTTCCCCTATTTGGCTGTTTGTCACACCAGCGGCAAGAACATTTTATTTAAGGTAGCATGGTATTAGTAGGCTTGAAAGAATGTTTGAATGAAGTCAATATATACAATTTATATACACCTAACAAGAGTTCACTTGTTACGGGGTATTGTAGTAACGTGGTGGTGTTCGGTGTCTGATTACTGGAGAGACTAACGATACGTCAGTGTTTTTGTATCAGTGAAACAATGATATTACTGCTCTTAGTTTTATAGTTTGTTTAGAGTTTGTGCACAAACTCGCAGCAGTGAGTTCAGCGGAGATATATCAGCAGGCTTGCTTGGTAGCACTTATCTTGTCACGACCAACCGGCTGCCAACTGCCTCGGGAGGGTGCAGCCGGTAACAGCAGTGGAAGTGGACATATCACTAGCACCTCGTGATCAGTCTGTGCTAGGTGGTGACATCTCAACCGATGCAAAACAATGGAAATTTCCACCATGGAATTTTCCTACACTACATGAATAAAAATTCTATCTATTCCTACCTTACCTATCCTTACCTATCCATGGTTACAGGGCTAATGTACTCAAATTTCCAGCAAGAAGGAAAGGTAGATGTTGGCAGAGAGAGTTGAAAGATTTTGACTAGGCAAGGTGTAAGCATGGAGGGCATGGAAGACATTATTGCGAAGAATTTTAATAGGTAGTATGAAGAAGTCAGAAGAATGGAAAAGAGAGAGGAACAAGCCCTGAATCATCCACGGTATAGATTTAGCAAGTGCTTGAGCGAAGGGTTTAGCTTTAGAGATAAATATAGTAGCAGTGATGCAATCTGGTTGAAATAAATGAGGGACAGAAGAAGCAAAGTTATTGGAAATGTTTTTGGTTAGGTGCCAGAAGTCACGTATCGTGTCAAAATCTTGAAAGATTTTGACCCAATAGAAAGTGTCATTAATAATATCAATTTGACATTAAGAGAAAGTGTCAAAATCTTGAAAGATTTTGACACTTTCTATTAATGAAGTTTTTAGCCAGTAGGAGAACAGACTTGGCATGGTTCCGGTCAGAAATATAAAAGTGCTTGAGATTCTGGTGATGGAAGGCTCAAGTAAATTTTGTGAGCCACCTCTCTATTATGTATAACTCGATAATAGGCTGTGTTAAACCAAGGTTTGGAAGGTTTAGGTCGAGGAAAAGAGTGAGGAATTTACACCTATACGCTAGAACTAGCACCTCTGTTATGTGCTCGGCACACTGAGATGGGTCTCTGACATGGAAGCAGTAGTCATTCAAAGGAAAACCAGCAAAATACCTCCTCAGGTCCTCCAACTAGCCGAGGTAAAACGCCAGAAGCACCACCCCTAAAGGGGGGATCCTGAGTAAGGATCGGAGCGATACAAATATGAGATTGTGATCAGGAGGAGCCCAACGGAGATGATAGGGTAAAAGCGTAAGGAAAAGTATTAGAGGTTAGGAAAAGCTCAAGAATATTGGGCATATCTCCAAGACAGTCAGGAATACAAGTAGGGTGTTGCACCAGTTATTCTAGGTCGTGGAGGATAACACAGTTGAAGGCTAGTTCACCAGGATGGTCAGTGAAGGGAGAAGAAAGCCAAAGCTGGTGGTGAACACTGAAGTCCCCAAGAATGGAAATCTCAAAATGGAAGAGAGTCAGAATGTACTCCATCTTGGAAGTTTAGTTGTCAAAGAATTTCTTATGGCTAGAAATGTTAGGTGAGATGCATACATCTCAGATAAACCTAGTCTGAGAGCAACTCTGTAGTTGTAAACAGTTGGTGGAAAACTGGGAAGATTCAAGAGCGTGGGCACGAGAGCAGGGTAAGTTGCTGCGCATATAGACGCAACAATCAGCTTTGAAATGAAAATGAGGGTAGAGAATGTAGGAAGGAACAGAAAATGGGCTGCTGTCAGTTGCCTCAGATACCTGTGTTTCAGTGAGGAAAAAAAAGGCGAGTTTTAATAAGGAGAAATGGTGTTAAAGGGTACTAAGAAAGAAGAGCCTCTCCTAACCCTCTCTTCTAACAGCCAACATTAAAAGAACGAAATAATGATACTTTATATTACAGCAGCAATCACCCAGCAAGAGCACCCTTTTAAGGTGACTAGTACGAGTATATGAATACATATCCTACGTAGCGGCGGCGGTGGATCACTGTGCGCATATAAGCAAGAAAACAGACAGCGAGTCCGAGAGCACAGTTCACTCGTTGCTGCCCTGCTTCTACAGTTCTACGAGAAATTAATTCCATTCTATTTTACCTTCCTTTTGTCACGACAGTGCAGTTTTTTAGTCTACAATCACTTTCACAACTTCCTCTTTAACACGGAGCACAAAACATGCCTTCAAACCTTGTCCTTACTGAGGTGCTCACAGTTTAGCAGTACTTTACCGCATGGATCATCACAGCCACTTGCTATGTGTTAGGTTAGGCATTTTCATTAGATTAGTGTAATTTAATCACTGAATAACTATCACAATTATAGTCCTTTATAACGACTGAAAATTTACCATATTTTCATTCATTTTGCACCACACAGTGATCTAGGTAAGTGTATGTACTACACCAATCCACTCACACAAAACAACATTGCAGTGCAACAGAGAAGATTAGCACTACAGTACAGAATTACCCGGCCACAGTAACGATTATCGCTCCCCCACTTGTGTTGTGAACACTCGGCAATCCCCATACACAAGGAACATCACTGGTTAAAGGTACTGTATAACTGCGACAGTCCTACATCATGCAATCCACTGCCAGGACTCTGTGACTTCTACTTAGTCCTGTTGATCATCAACTCTCCCAAACACTGGCCTTTATCAGCAATTCCGTAGCCGGGAAATGACACATGAAAGTCCTTCCTCTGAACAGCAGGATCATTATCCACGAGAGCAGAGGACAAGACACACGACCGCCCTTCTCAGCAACAGGATCACAGCATACGAAAGCAGAAGACAAGACACACGTACGTCCCTCCTCTGAGCAACAGGATCACTATCCACGAGAGCATGGGACAAGACATACTTACGTCTCCTTTGACCAGAAGGATCACTATCCACGAGAGCAGGGAACAAGATTCACATATATCCTTTCCCTGAGCATCAGATCACTATACACGAGAGCAGAGTACAAGACACACTTGTGTCCCTCCTCTCACCAGCAGGATCACTATCCACAACAGAAGAGGACAAGATACATGAGCGCCTCTCTCCTCAGCAGCATCATCACTATCTATGCTAGCAGAGGTTTGCTGTGTCGCGGGATCTTTTCGTTCAAACTCATGTCCTTGGAGCTGGCATGCCCTGCAAATATCTAGCGTTACATCTATCCAAGGAGCTGTATTCTTAACAATATATGTACTTGAACGTAACAAAACTTTTCTTGCTAAATGTTGTACACATAACATAACCCATTAAACTTAACTTAAAAATAAAGCTTAAATACAGTGCCATGTGGCCAGCAGTAAAGATGAACACAAGACTGAATGAAGCCGTTAAGCTGTGAAGCAAATGGAGGCTTTCATGTGGGTCACTACCAACCTGTGGATCGGTAACCGCTTCTTATCTTCCTGCTTATAATTTTCATCCTTACATTCTTCCGTTGCTTCTTGGTTCTCTCTACAAAAAAAAATAAAAATAAATAAATAAATAAATAAATAAATAAAATAAAATAATATATATATATATATATATATATATATATATATATATATATATATATATATATATATATATATATATATATATATATATATATATATATATATATATATATATATATATATATATAAAACAAGAAATAAGAAAAAAAACATTGAAAAAAACGCTCACAAACCAAGTTTTCATAAATCGTATTTATTCACTGTGTAGTTTGTATCTGCCTCCCAGCCTTCCTATCGAAAGGAATAAACACGATAACATTTTAAATGCTCTCCCTTCTCCTCTTCTTCTATTGATAGACTTCAATGGTCGATATCCTTTGTGAGATGATGACTCTTTCAACCTTCGTTGTTTTTTACTTCTTTCTTTTTATTATTGAGGATTCAGAATTAGAGATTTTAAACTCTGGAGGCATTACCCATTTCCATAGTCACACAACTACTTGTACAACAATAGATCTTTCTCTCTGTACCTCTAACTCTTTTCTCGATTTTAATTGGACCCTTTATCAGATTTATATGGAAACGAACACTTCTCAATTTTATTAAAGTCAACTGATTCGGCACCACAGCCATGTCTTCGGCAGTGGTGTGTAGATAAGGCGGACTAGCAGCTATTCACAGAACTCAGCAACCCTGCTCTCTATATGGATGAGATAGGAAACTGTGATGAGGCTGCAACATACTTCAGTAATGTCTTGCACTCTTCTGCTCTTCAATCCGTCCCAAAGACTTCTGGTCGCTTTTCTAAACGTCCTGTTTTCTGTTGGAATGCAGATTCCACAGGTGTCATTCGAGAAAACCGTGGTACCTTTTCTCGCCTTCGAGGACATCATGGAGACGTTCACTGCATGGGAGCTTTTCGACAAGCACGTGCCCGTGCTCATCGGACTTATCTTAAAGACGGCACGACAGGAATCTTGGAAGAGGTGTGTCTCTTCCATCACAGTTCGCACTCCACCGATGTCCTCAATAGAGTCCGCAAGATATCTGGGAAGTATTCTTCACATCCTCCACCTGTTTTCTCCCATGATGGAGGGACGGTGACAGACCTTAAGAAAGCTGCTGACATGTTTGCTGAGCATTTTCCTAGTATCTCCAGAAAGGATCAAATTGCACCTATGACACTTCTTCGTCGACACTTAGAATCTGTTGAACTCAATTTTGCATCTCCTGGTGGAGAGTCTTATAATATTCCATTTTTTTGTCTGAAGCACAAATGACTTTGTTCCAATGCCCGGATTCATTCCCAGATCCCAATAACATCCCATATTCCTTTTTATGCTTTTACCTTTGTACTTGAACAATCCACCCCAAAGACTTCTGGTCGCTTTTCTAAACGTCCTGTTTTCTGTTGGAATGCAGATTCCACATGTGTCATTCGGGAAAACCGTGGTGCACTATTCCGTATTTGGAATAATGGTGATTTTCCACCTTTTTGGGGCATTGCTGTAATTATCCCCATTCCAAACCAAAGTCTGAAAAAGATCATCAGTTAGCGACCAATTATGGTCCGATTTCCTTAACCTAATGCATTTGTAAGTTGCTGGAAAAGATGACAAATATTAGGCTCATATGGTACTTGGAGGGAGGGAATTACTTGGTTTTAGGAAAATGAGGTCTACGTGTGGTGCCCTTTTATCTTTAGAATCTTCTATATATGAAGCAATCTCTAATAAATAGCATCATACCACAGTATTTTTCGATTTGAAGAAATCAAACAACAGCTTGGTGCAATGGCACTTTATTCGGTCTGTCTGAGCTCGGTCTCCGTAGCTGACTCCCTATTATTATACAGCATTTTTTTTTTTTCTACCGGTACAAATTCGGGGCGTTCTAACTAAAGCTCACCAGCTTGAGGATGGTGTGTCGCAAGGGAGTATACTCAGTGTCATCCTTTTCGCTGTAGCTATAAACAGTATTATTGATGTGCTTCCAGAAGGAGTTCATGGTAGCTTATATGTCGATGACTTGTCGATCTCCTTTTCTGCGGCGCGGATGCCTTTGATTGAGATGAAGTTGCAGTTAGCAATTACCAGGGTTTCTCATTATTGGGCTACAACTGGGAGATTTCGTTTCTCGTCTTCGAAAATTGTGGCCTTGCATTTTTGCCATCTTTTTTTAAGTGTTCAATCTGATCCAGATCTGTATTTATATGATAGAAGAATTTCTTGTGTGGAAGAAACGCGTTTCCTGGGACTTATATTTTACAGACGCTTGAATTGGGTACGTCACTTTCATTATATGGCAGCATACATAAAGGCGTTGTCACTCCTTAGAGTCTTGGCTCATACCTCATTGGGTGCTGACAGACAGACCCTCCTCCACTTGCACCGAGCTATTATTCCGTCTAAGTTGAAGTATGGTAGCGAAATTTATTCCTCTGGTACTGATGCTTGACTTCATGTGTTGGAGTCGGTGCACCATGCGGATGTTTGCTTGGCAACTGGTGCGTTCCGCTCGTCCCCAATTCCTAGGTTACTGGTAGATGCTAGAGTCCTCCCACTGGACTTCCGTCACCAGTCTTTATTATTGAGGTGCTGGTATCGTGATATTTCCGCTGTTCAACATTTTAACTCATCTTCCGTCAATTCACTTGTTTTATCGAATCTTGAATGTCTCCACCTTTTACATAGTAGCCTGAGGCTTTCTTTCATACAACAGGATGTAGGACGAGAAGCAATTTTAGAATGTGGACATCAAGAAAACTGTGGCAGCATATACCGAATCCCGTTTCCATTTTCTCACCCACAAATTCGTACATCCTTGCTTTCTGCTTCCTGTTAATTGCAAATTATTGTTATCGGTAGTCTTTTGACTTGGGGTCTCGTTTTTTTTCGAGAGGCGGTAACAGTCTATAATTTTGTGTTTGTAATGCATTGTGGGAGCGGTTGTCAACATGGCGGAGCAGGCCAAGGCAACGCTGGCCTCGCTCCGATCAAGCTAAGCGACTATTACCTGAGGTTAGGTTACCTGTGTGTCGGGGGCGGTGGATTTACTGTGACGTGTGGTTGACTTATGAAATTAATTTACGGTATTTTGTTGTGCTAGGAGGAATGTAGTATGGTGCTAGCTTTCTGTGTTGTGAACAATCGCAATCTGAGCTTTGGGATTTGTCCTTAGATTGGATGTTGATAGGTGTGGGTGTGAAGCGGTATGTGGTTGTGGGTGAAGGTGTAGGTGTGTGAATGAGATGCCATGGAGATATTGGTATTGTGTTTCTGTGTTGGATGATGGTGGATTGTGAGCGGCAATGTAAGTGGAGTGGGTGTGTGACCGAGGTGTTCTGGGAATGTGGGTGACTCTGCAGGTGAGAAGTGGTGTTCACTGATTTCAGGAGGTGGTGTTGATGTAAAAGAGGAGTGAAATCGGTGGGTTTACTGGTATTGTTATATACCTCAATTGTTATATTTTCTTATTTCAATATATTTATTCAGATGAGTGGCTAACTTTTTAGTTGCTTTCCTTCCCTCAGTGACATTTAACAGGTGAGTTATGAGACAGTGTAATGTAAACATATTTATTCCACGCATATAAAGCCACATCAGAAAACTAGTGATAATATTATACTAATTAAGCTCCAAAATAATGCAACAAGTACTTGTTATATGTATTTGCCTGCGCTTGTTGCTTTGAAGGATATCCTTTAAAAGAAAATGATAAATTATTATTATGGCAATGCAAACAATATATCATCCACAATCAGTCCACAATCCCCTTGCTCACACTCCCTGTGAGTGGTGTGCTACAGGACGTTGTCGCATCGATGGGTTGAAAGCTTCACATTTCTCCCAAACACAGTCTTCACCTGTTCCGTTCCAAATTGGCCATAGATGAATATGAAGTCAGAGGGATAGTTGAGGGAGCGGAGGGAGTACAGACACGAGATGATCATTGCAGGACCACCGCACATAACAATCTGTAAGGAAACAATGGCAAGCTTATCAATGTACTGTTGTAGTACCGTCCCGCCGATGTCACCACCTATGCCGGGAATGGTACGTTCTTTGTAAAGGAGCACCTTGTGGTGCTCTTTTACAAATCGAAAATTTCTATATGCATCGCATATAGAAATTTCGATTCTAGTCTCGAAAACACCTCCAGATAAGTAACTTCTGACGGCAAACTTTCTTAATTTATGAGATTTTTTTCGTCAGACCCACCGTTTTGACGCATTTTACATATTTCGACTTATCGAGCGCACAAGATGCACGAATTATATCTCATGACTAACTTCATATATGGGATAGCTAGTTTAAGTTGACCTCATCAGACTCAGCAGTGACTGTGGAATAAAAAGAAGGTTGGTTTACAACGAGCTGACCTGTGAAGATGTAAAAAAAAAAAGTTTTTAATATGTTTTACTTATGTTCTCTATTTTCATCACTTTATCAATGATTGTTGAAGTATAATATTACATTAATTAGGAAAAAAACTCTTTTTAACACGATAGTGTGAACAGAATAGAGATAAACCTCCACATATTGAAAATACAGAGTTATTTATAGTAGCAACATATCACTCGCCGCATCCACCAGAGCAAAGCGACACTTGACGTGACGTATATAAGCAGCAGGAGGAGGAGGCAGTATATCAGGAGGAGGCAGTAAACACCTGCTGAAACGATAATTACTCCAAGTGAGGTCTAAAGCACTGTTCAGGGGGTGCTGTGAACTTATCATTAAACCCAGCTGTGACCTCACTGAACATTTCCTTTTGTGTGTCACAACACAAGAGGGCAGTCACAGCTTGCCCTCTAAAGACAACTCTCTTCCTCCACACAAAACTACAACTAATAACACACACACCCTTCACTCAAAAATTTCAAAATCATCATGGCGACTCCTACACCAGCCTCGGAGTCTCTATCTGGGGAGGGGACCATAAATGTCCCCAGGTCGGATTGCCTTTCTGTCGACGACCCTAAGTGTTTTGACACCCCCCTCAACTTTTTCTTCATTAACTTCTGCAACATTCGCGGTCTAAGATCTCATTTTCAGTCTGTAAAACACCACCTCTTCTCTTCTAAACCTCATCCTCTTTCCTCACTAAAACTCAGGTGTCTGAGGCAACTGACAGTAGCCCCTTTTCTGTTCCTTCCTACTTTCTCTATCCTCATTTTTTATCAAAGCTGGATGTTGCGTTTATGTACGCAATGACTTAACCTGCTCTCGCGCCCACGTTCTTTAATCTTCCGAGTTTTCCACCATCTGGCTACGACTACAGAGTCACTCTCAAACTAAATTTATCTGTGCTTTATAACTCTCACCTAACTCCTCTGACTATAATAAATTGTTTGACTATTTAACTTCCAAAGTGAAGCACATTCTGACCCTCTTCCCTGTTGCAGAGATCTCCATTCTTGGAGACTTCAATGTTCACCACCAGCTTTGACTTTCCTCTTCCTTCACTGACCATCCTGGTGAACTAGCCTTCAACTTTGCTATCCTCCATGACCTAGAGCAATTGGTGCAACACCCTACTCGTATTCTTGACCGTCTTGGAGATACGCCTAACATTCTCAACCTTTTCCTGACCTGTAATCCTGTTTATGCTGTCACTCTTTCTTCTCCGTTGGGCTACTCCGATCACAATCTCATATCTGTATCTTGTCCTTTCGCTCTAATCCCTCCTCAGGATCCCCCTAAGCGAAGGTGCCTCTGGCGTTTTGCCTCTGCTAGTTGGGGGGACCTGAGGAGGTATTATGCTGATTTTCCTTGGAATGACTACTGCTTCCTTGTAAGAGACCCGTCTTTGTGTGCTGAGCGCATAACAGAGGTGATATTCTCTGGCATGGAGGCGTACATTCCTCACTCTTTTTGTCGACCTAAACCTTCCAAACCTTGGTTTAACACAGCTTGTTCTCGTGTTATACATGATAGACAGGTGGCCCACAAAAGGTACTTTAGCCTTCCATCACCAGAATCTCATGCAGTTTATGTTTCTGCCTGGAACCATGCTAAGTCTGTTCTCCAACTAGCCAAAAACTTCATTAACAGAAAGTGTCAAATCCTTTCAAGATCTAACTCCCCTCGTGACTTCTGGCATCTAGCCAAAAACATCTCCAATAACTTTGCTTCTTCTTCTTTCCCTCCTTTATTTCAACCAAATGGCACCAATGCTACCATATCTATTTCTAAAACTGAACTCTTCGCTCAAACCTTTACTAAAAACTCTACCTTGGACGATTCTGGGCTTGTTCCTCCCTCTCTTCCACCCTCTGACTACTTCATGCTACCTATTAAAATTATTCGCAATGATGTTTTCCATGCCCTTGCTGGTCTAAACCCTCAGAAGGCTGATGGGGTCCCTCCTATTGTTCTCCAAAACTGTGCATTACCTAGTCAAACTCTTTCAGCTCTGTCTGTCAAAATCTACTTTTCCTTCTTGCTGGAAGTTTGCCTATATTCAGCCTGTCCCTAAAAAGGGTGACCGCTCTAATCCCTCAAACTACCGTCCTATTGCTTTAATTTCCTGCCTATCTAAAGTTTTTTTATCTATCCTCAACAGGAAGTTGAACATTTATCACTTCAAAAACTTCTATCTGATCGCCAGCTTGGGTTCCGTCAAGACCGCTCTACTGGTGATCTTCTATTGGTGAGTCTTGGTCATCCTCTTTTGGTGAAACTTGGTGAAACTTTTGCTGTTGCCTTGGACATAACAAAAGCTTTTGATAGACTCTGGCACAAAGCTTTGATTTCCAAACTATCCATCCACCTACTGCTTCTATCCTTTTCTCTGTAACTTCATCTCAAGTTTCCTTTCTGACCGTTCTATTGCTGCTGTGGCACACGGTCTCTGTCTTGTCACCCTCTCTCTTCTTATTATTAATTAATGATCTTCTAAACCAAACTTCTTGTCCTATCCACTCCTACGCTGATGATACCACCCTGCACTTTTCCACGTATTTTCATGTACGTCCAACCCTTATCCGTCCATGTATGGAGTATGCTTCACATGTGTGCGGGGGTTCCACTCATACCGCTCTTCTGGACAGGGTGGAATCAAAAACTTCTCGTCTCATCAATTTCTCTCCTCTAACTGACAGTCTTCAGCCTCTCTCTCTCACCGCCGCAATGTTGCAACTCTAGCTATCTTCTACCGCTATTTTCATGCTAACTGCTCTTTTGATCTTGCTAACTGCATACCTCTCCTCCTCCCGTGTCCTCGCCTCACAAGACTTTCTGTTTAGTTAGCAGTTCGAAGGTGAGGGACTCAGAACGCCTAACTTCATAAAAAAGCTGTTTTAGCTAGAGATGGGATGTGAAGTTTCCAGTTTAGCTTATAAGTAAAGGACAGAGCGATGATAGTCAGTATAGAAGAAGAGGACAGTTGAGTGTCACTAAAGAAGAGGGTAATGGTTGTCTGGAAGGTTGTATTGAGTTTGCTCTGCTTCAATCAGAAATTTTGGAGAGGTCAGAAGTCAGGCGTTCTTTGGATTTCTTACATAAATTGCTTACTTCCTAAAGGGTTGGGTGTCTAGAAAAAAGACTTGGAAAAGTGCAGGGCAGTATCAACAGCGTCGGAGTGGACAGGGTCATAAGTTTGGTTTAGAAGATCATTGATGAATAATAGGAAGAAAATGGGTGACAGGACAGAACCCTGAAGGACACCACTGTTAGTAAATTTAGGTGAAGGACAGTACCCATCTGCCACAGCACCCATAAAACCGACAGAAAGGAAACTTGAGAAGTTAGAGAAAGAAGGGTAGAAGCTGTAGAAGGGTTGTTTGGAAATCAGAGCTTTGTGCCAGACTCTATGAAAAGCTTTTGATATGTCTACAAAAGATGCACCAAACTCTCTAAAAGAGTATGAACAAGACTGAGTAAGGAAAGCCAGATCACTATTAGAGCCGTCTTGACGGAACCCATACTGGTCTTCGGATAGAAGGATATCAAGTGATAGATGTTTCAGAAAGCTCCTGTTGAAGATAGATTTTTAAAAAATAGATAGACAGTAAGTTAAAGACGGTAGACGGTCAATAAGACGGTAGTTTGAGGGATTACAACGGTCACCCTTTTAAGGAACAGGGTAAATGTAGGTAACCTAGCAGCAAAAAAAGGAAAGGTAGATGTTGATAGACAGAGTTGAAGAAGTTCGACTAGACAAGGTGCAAACATGGAGGCACAGTTTCGGAGAACAATAAAAGGGACTCCATCATGTCCATATGCCTTCCATGGATTTAGGCCTGCAAGGGCAATAAATAAATATATATGTGTATATATATATATATATATATATATATATATATATATATATATATATATATATATATATATATATATATATATATATATATATATATATATATATATATATATATATATATATATATATATATATATATATATATGTTACAGTCAAACTGTGAAATCAGTCATTTCGTGAAATGACTGAAATTCTTAGTCATTACATGTATTGCCTGTGGAGGCCAGTCAGTTCACGAAATGACTGAAAATTATAGCCATTTCATGAAACGACTGAATTATTGTCATGCTTGTTACACTATATGGCTGTTTTGAATTAGGCAAAATGTGAACTAGTGGTTTGACGATGTGAACTAGCGGTTTGACGTTCATTGACAGCCATGACGTCATTGACAGTGATACACCCACCAATACTAATCAGTCAGTTCAGCTCAGCCACATTGAGAGCACACACTAAACACTCAGCTCCGAGTCTCTTTGCTGATTCCAGTTGAAACCAGTTCCTTCACAAGATGTCTGAAAGCATAGAGTTAAAATTTCGTGAAGAATTATATTCCAGGTATGAGAAGTGTCGCAAATATCTCATTCCGAAAGAAGAATATTTCCAAATTATTGAGGACATTCGTACAACTAGTGAAAGGAAGAACACTAAGAGTCGCCATCAATGCTACCTTCTTAGTAAATATGAAGTGCTACAGTGTGGTGATGTTGAGAAACTTATTAAGGAACGACAAACCCCAGATGAAACACCGGTGTACTATGTTTCCATTGAAGACACTTATGACATTGTTAAGAGGGCCCATGTTGCAACTGGGCACGGTGGTCGAGATAGAATGACTCATGAACTCCAAGTGAAATACGCCAATATTCAGCGGGATACAGTTGAACTATTCAAATCGTTGTGTCAGGAATGCCAGAAAAAGAGAAAGCGACCAATGACAAAGGGAGTTGTGGTTAAACCTATTCTGAGTAGTGAATTTTCATCACGTGGGCAGGTAGATCTTATTGACATGCAGTCTATGTCGTGTAGAACTTACAAATGGATTATGGTTTACCAAGACCACTTAACAAGGTTTTGTGTTCTGCGTCCACTCAAATCAAAGCGTGCAGCTGAAATAGCATTCCAAATAGCTGATATTTTTCTTCTCTTGGGGGCTCCTGTAATTCTTCAATCAGACAATGGTTCTGAGTTTACTGCTCAGATCATTACTGAACTGTGTTCCATGTGGCCTGAATTATCCATCGTTCATGGTAAGCCAAGACACCCACAGAGTCAAGGCTCTGTGGAGAGAGCTAATGGTGACATAAAGGACATGCTTGTTGCTTGGATGGCTGACAATAACTCAACGGACTGGGCAACGGGCATAAAATTTGTTCAATTTTCCAAGAATTCTGCCTATCACGCAGGGATCAAGAGAAGTCCATATGCTGCAATGTTTGGTGTGAATGCCAGAGTCGGACTGACATCAACATCACTTCCACAAAAAATCATCAATTCCCTGCAGTCTGAACAAGACCTTGTAACCTTGCTTCAAGAAAGAAAAACTGATACCGACAATCCTGAAACAGAAAGTACAGACCAAGAACCAGTCGCAGCCGAAATTAACGAGGATGAGCAAGAAATTGATGTCAACTCCCAACGTATAGCTGCCAGTGAACCAGAACAAGTACATGGACAAGAACAAGAAGAAGAACATGAACGTGTATCCCCTCATCACCCTGATCTTGATCAACTGCAACACAGCATCAACTCCCAACGTATAGCTGCCAGCGAATCCCAGAAACAACAAGCGGAGCGTATGGTGAAGAGAAGTCGAATAGAGTTAAAAGCAGGTGAGATAGGAGACAACGTTGCTCTTCCCATTCCTTTAGTTGATCGAGGTCGTGGAGACCCAAGGAACATCTTAGGAGTTATAGTGAGTAGGAGCATAAACGATCAGTACAAAGTAGCTACCAAAAGTGGTGTTCTAGAAGGAAGCTATTCAAGGAATCAATTTGACATTTGTCCTGAAAGATTGATGAGAAAGGGTGACATTAACAGTGATACAGAAATTTCTCTCCGAGAAGCCGTTATCAAAGAATCTGTCAATGGAGGACAAGGTTTTGTTAAGTGTTCTTGTAATGGTCACAAAAAATGCCAATCAAACCGATGTAAATGTTTCAAATCTAAACAGCTTTGCAATAGTAGATGTCATAACAGCCTTAATCGTACAAACAAGTAGCATGAATGAGTAATTGTGTTGTCATATGTAATTCTATTGTTTAAGTGATTTATTTTTGAACTACAGTTGTACTTTTGTAATTTGTGATTTTTTTATGAGCTTTAACATGCTTTCAAAATATACTGTATTTTAACATGCTTTTAAACTATACTGTATTTGAATAAAAACAAATTATGTAGATAATCCTGAATTTCTACTAAATTTCTTTAGTTATTTCGTGAAATAGCTGGGCAAAAAATTTAGTCATTTCATGAAATGGCTATAATTTTCAGTCATTTCCTGAACTGACAGGCCTAAACAGGCAATACATGTAATGACTAAGAATTTCAGTCGTTTCACGAAATGACTGATTTCACAGTTTGACTGTAACATATATATATATATATATATATATATATATATATATATATATATATATATATATATATATATATATATATATATATATATATATATATATATATATATATATATATATATATATATATATATATGTATGTATATATATGTATAATATATGTATATATATATATATATATATATATATATATATATATATATATATATATATATATATATATATATATATATATATATATATATATATATATATATATATATATATATATATATATATATATATATATATATATCGTAGCCAAGCCGAGGGTGTGTTGTCGCCAAAGCACCCAGGCCTTGGCCACCCATTGCCCCAGAGGTCACTGGTTATCGTGACCCCTTGTGAGGCTTACGGCATCCCTAGTCACACGAACAGGACAGTGCCTGCCTTGATGACGAGGCACCCGAGCGCCGAGTAAAGTTAATGGACCTAGCCTATTCGTAATCAATCTTGTGATCAGGTTACCTTACAGTCGCTGACTTCACAAAACACTTCAGTAAGGCACGAAGTAGAAGGACATAGAAAAAAAAAAAAAAACATATATGTTCGCGTGTAAAGGTGGTTAACCATAGACTCCCTATGAAACATGTTTCTTACGCACCTACAGTGAAGTATAAGTATCCCGGTGATCGTGTGGAGTGAAGGAAGAGATGAGTGTACTAACCAGTTAGATTTTGAACCTTAAGGATAACTCCTTATTTAGTAATAGATAGCAATGTACGTAGGTCGACGTTGCCGTCGTCAAAATGAAATATAAGGCGAAGTAGCGAACGATTCTCTCAGACCTAACTAGACTCCAAGAGTGAAGTGTTACAAGTTCCTGGAAGGTGCTCCCACTCGACAGCACCATGAAGCTCCTAGTCGTTCTATGCCTCGTCTTCGTTGTAAGTAATACTTAAAAGATTTTTCCTAAGTGCCTTGAGTGTCTCGATTTAAAATGTTGTTTCAGTATACTGTGGTCCCCACATATTTTATGTCATTTTCCAGGTGTTGATATAATGCTGAATCTTGAAGAGTGATTTTAATATATTTTTTTGGCACTTCGCATGTAGTGCTAATATTTAAATGTTACATTTGATTATTCTTTTATGTGGTTATGTTATATATGTCCTTACTTATGTGTTTTAAGTTATTGAATAACCTGAGTTGGTCGATAAAATCTTGATAACGTAAAGTAAAAAGTGACGTCAAGATTTATCGAAAGGTCATTGTATGTTTTAATATGTGTTGGAATTCTGGTCTTTCGTTGCTTGCGAGTATCGTGAAATGTGTTAACTACTGGTTAATAAATAGTGTTAACGTTTCTGAACTGCGTTTGTGGCTTACCCCACTGTGAGAACCTCGGCCTTAACTCTCGGTTACCTGGATTTAAACCATGTGGTGTTTGTTATATAAAAGAAATAGTGCAGTTCCTGCGTAACCTCTGCCTACCCTTAAAGGTAAGGAGGAGGGTTACGATATATATATATATATATATATATATATATATATATATATATATATATATATATATATATATATATATATATATATATATATATATATATATATATATATATCAATACGAAGGATTTTGATGGGCAGCATGAAGTACTCAGAGGATGGAGGAGAGGGAGGGATAGCCCTGAATCATCCAAAGTATAGTTCTTTGCAAGGATTTGAGCGAAGATTTCAGCCTTAGAAAAAGATGACGTTACTGTGGTACCGTCAGGTTGAAATAAAGAAGAAAATATTAAGAAGATTTTAAGATATCTTTGAGTAGGTAGGTGCCGAAAGTCAAGATGAGAGTTAGACATTGAAAGAGTAAGACACTTTCTATTAATGAATGAGTTTTTGGCTAGTTGGAGGAAAAAAAAACTTGAATGAAAAATAAAAATATAAAGCAGAAATATAAAGCACATCAGATTCTGGTGACAGAAGGCTCAAGTACCCTTTTGTCGTCCACCTCTCTATCAGGCTGTGTTATAAACCAAGGTTTGGAAGGTTTAGGTAAAGAGAAAGAGTTAGGATTGTACGCCTCCATGCCAGACACTATCACATGTATTATGCGTTCAGCACACAGAGACGGGTCTCTGACACGGAAGCAGTAGCCATTCCAAGGAAAATCTGCATAAAACCTCAGATTCCTCAATGAGAAGAGACAAAACGCCATAGGCACCTCCGCTTTGAGGAATCCTGAGGAAGGATCAGAATGATATGACAAGATACAGATGAAGAAATTGTGATCGGAGGAGTAGACAGGGTGACAGGTTAAGCAGAAGGATAAGAGGTTAGGAAAAGGTAAAAAATTTCTGGTGTGTCCAAGACGGTCATTAATATGAGTAGTGTTTTTGAATCATTTCCTCTAGGTCGTGGATGATAGCAAAGTTAAAACATAGTTGAACAGGATTGTCAGTGAAGGGAAAGGGAAGTCAAACTTTTGGTGAACATTGAAGTCTCCAAGATTTCCTGCAAAAGATTTCCTGCAAAAGGCAAGAATGTCAGAATGTGCTCCACTTTTGAAGTTAAGTAGGCAAAAATGTCTTATAGTTGGAAGAGTTAGGTGATAGGTATACAGCACAGATATATTTAGTTTAAGTGACTCTGTAGTCCCAGATAGTGAATGATTCTAAAGATTCAATAGTGTGGGCACGAGAGTAATTTAAGTTGTTGCGCACATAAACGCTACATCCAGGTTTGGAGTGATAATGAGGATAGAGAAAGTAGGAAGGAAGAGAAAAGGAGCTACTGTCAGTTGACTTTGAAAAAGAAAATGAGATCTAGTAGAGGAGAGGTGGTGTTCTACAGATTGAAAATTAGATCTTAGACAATGAATGTTGCAAAGTTAATGAAGAAAATGTTGAACACACTTATGGTCGATACCAAAAGAGCAGTCCGACCTGGACACATCTGTGGTTCCCCTGCTCAGATAAGGAGTCCGAGGCTGGTGTAGGAGTTGCCATGATAGTTTTGAATTTTGAGTGAAGGGTGTGTATGTGTAATTACGAGCATGTGGTTCTGTGTGAAAGAAAAGAGTTGTCTTTAGGGTGCAGGCTTTGACTGCACCCTTTTATGATGATAGACAAAGGGAAACGTTCAGTAAGGTCACAACTGGGCTTAATGTAAACTTCACAGAACCCTCTGATCCAGCGCTTAAGAACTCAATGGTAGTAATTATTATTTTGCCAGGTGTCAACTGCCTCCTTTTCCTAAAAGTGCTACTATTACTGCTACTACTAGTACTACTACCACAACAATAAATACTACTACTACTACTATTACTACTACTACTACTACTACTAATAATAATAATAATAATAATATCTGTATCCCAAAGGAATCAGGTGGTGGACATCACGTCACTAACTCTTCTTTTAAATATCCCTCGAGAAAATATCCGTACAAATACATTATTTTCCCTTTCCTCCCATGGATTATCACATCGGACTATATTAATCCTTCCGTGTCCGTCTCACTTTCTTTTCACGTCGCCGATGTTAACCAACCACGTGAACCTTTGATTTGTACCAAATAAATATATCTAACATCTCCATCGAGAGAGCAGTTCAGGACAAGACTCTGTAACGACCACACTCTGTATCATCTCATATGTACATCAAATAAAGATGTACCTCCTTCACCCCATACACTTACCATGAAGAAGGCGGGATGGTAGGAGAAAGTACCACCCCTGATACATGTGGTATCATCGGCGGGATAAGAACATAAGAATATAAGAAATAAGGAAAGCTGCAAGAAGCCAACAGCCTTACACGTGACGGTCCCTGAATGAAATATACCTACCTATTTCCATCTATCGTCTCTATTCATAAACCTTTCCAATCTTCTCTTAGAGCTCCCTAATGTCTTAGCACTAACGACATGATTACTGAGTCCGTCTCATTCATCTATCATTCTACTATATATGAGAACTAATTTATTCCTATCTTTTCTTAAACCATCTGTAATCGCCAGCTGTCGCCCCACAAGGTCCTGTGAGGCTGGTGACGAAAGACTAATACGAAGCATGTGTAACACTACAGAAAGAGTAGAAACTAAGGAAATTGCATTCATTATAGTAGTTAATTGCAGTAGTGAAGTTGTGTGGGAGGAACTAGCTTAGCTGTAGCGAGGTAGTGAGGGTTGTGTTTACGCGGTAAAGTTGATGACATGGCGCGTAGGGTAGATAAGACCCTCAAACGCCGACCCTCATAGTCGTAAGTGTTGCATTCTGGTTCAGTCAAAGTACACTGAATATTGAATATTATTTTATATTTTGCATTTATGTCTTTATTGTTCTGACAGCTTGTTAAGGCGTATTCATGTATTTTCATGTATCATGTATTTGGTTATTATATTGCTCTCTGTTATGATAGAATGTTACTTCTTTATGATGCTTATGTGCCTTACTTGCATGCGGACGTTTTTTTGTATTTCAATACTCGTGTTGATGTCAAATTAATTGTCACTACAGGTTAACCGCATTAAAGCGAGTAAACGACTGGGTCGTTTGTCATCCTCATCCCTCATAGACGTGACGGCGTCTACAGTTAACGACTTCGGTCTGCGGCATGCTGGAGAAGAGAAGCGAGGATCGCAGCGGAGCTGAGCGTCTTCAGGATTACCCAGCGGGCGAGTGCGTGTGTACGTTTGTGCGTTCCGCTGCCCGGTGGGCGGAGCTTGAGGCGGCTCGAGGAGCCTCGCACACTGATCCGCCCGTGGGGCGTTCTCGCAGAGAAGTGCGTGTGTGCGTTCGTGCGTTCCGCTGCCTGACAGATGGGCATAAGGCGGCCTGAGGTCTGCCCGCGAGGCCGAGAGAAGTGCGTGTGTGCGTTCCGCTATCTGGCAGACGGGGCATGAGGTGGCCTGGGAGCCCGCATACTGAGTACGAGTGCATTGTGTGCGTACTGTGGCACATCGGAGCGAACGGGAATATTCGTTCGTTAGCGCAGGTGTACAGGTGTGTCGTGTGAAGGACACATAACAACGAGGTAAGTCTGTGTATTCATTACGAAGTGGTGTATTGGCAAGCCGATTGAAGGAAGCAGGTGCAGCGTAGCAAAATGTCTGAGCCTCCACGCGCACACAACGAACAGGGGGAGGGGGAGGTCGCACCTCACTGTGTAAATAGTGCCTATCTGTTTGAGTTAGCTGACACGCATGACGCAACGGACGTCACTGTTAACTTCACTTCGGCGGACGCCGAGGCTCAATCTTTTGATGAGAACTGTGATACAAAAAGGCCAGAAAAGGCGAACGCCGCCTTAGATTTCCAACCCTCGGCAGGTAATACACCCATTATGAATGAGCTCCCTAAGGTTATGGCGGAGCTGCTGGCGCTCATGGGAGATGTTGTGGAATCACTTCAAAATATGAAGCGCGGTCGCTGCAGAGCAAAGAAGCGCTGCATCGACTCTCTGGCCTCAAGTGGTGAGGACGCAGATGTCGGTCGGTACTTAAGTGACGAAAGTAACGTGGACGCACAGAGGGTGTGGAAAGGACCTCGGGTCTCGTCTAGCGAGAGCAGAAATACAAAACGGCCCTCGGTTAGCGAGGACAGAAACACAAAACGGGCCTCGAGCAGCTAGGACAGAAATACAAAAGATGCCTCGATCAGCGAGGACAGCAACACCGGATTGGCCTCGATCAGCGAGGACAGAAACACAAAACGGGCCTCGAGCAGAGAGGGCAGAAATACAAACCGGGTCTCGGTTAGCGAGGACAGAAACACAAAACCGGCCTCGGGCAGCGAGAACAGAAATACAAAATGGGCCTCGATAAGCGAGGACAGAAACACAAAATGGGCCTCCATCAGCGAGGACAGAAACACAAAATGGGCCTCGATCAGCTAGGACAGAAACACAAAATGGGCCTCGAGCAGCGAAGACAGAAATATTAAACGGGCCTCGGTCAGCGAGGACAGAAACAGTAAACATACCACATACGGTGAGGACAGTGACACCGAATGGGCCTTGATCAGCGAGGACAGAAACACCAAACGGACCTCGATCAGCGAGTACGGAAACACCTCCTCTAGTGAAGATGTAGAGAGCGAATATACCACATCTAACATGAACGGAACCCCAGGACACAAGAAGAAACCGAGGACTAGGAACACCAAACGGGCCTTGATCAGCAAGGATAGAAACACCAAATGGGCTTTAGCAAATGAAGACAGACACGGAAATGGGTCCTCGAGTGACGAGGCTCAGTCCCCGAATAAGAAGAGAAGGCGCGCTAAACGTTTTAAGAACAAGGAGTGAACACAGAGACCACCACAGCAAACTAACAGGTCGGAAACACGTCGAGAAGGAGGGGCATAGCTCCAGTCATGTCTTACTTGAGACGGTACAGCTGATGCATGCTGAATTATCCAAGCTCCAGGCAGGGAGCGTCAAGAATTACTGGACCTTTAAGAGGCAGTTCCAGGAGTTCTATCTTTACTCATCAGCCTCAGATACATACAAACTCAACCGACTCTACGCCAGCTGTTCCGAGGAGGTACAAGACCTGATAGAGCACTGCATGGCTCTACCAGCAGATCGGGGCCTCAAGGTGGCTCTAAGGATCCTGGATGAAAGGTTCGGTGATGAGAGGATGTATATGAACCAAGCAAGGGAAGCTGTGATGGAAGGACCCACGATCGGGGAAAACGACTTTCAAGCCCTCTCCACCTTGTGTGGCCGATTGACTTCTTACATCTTCTTTGCTGAGAATCTTGGCAAACTGCATGAGGTTGACAACACCCCAACAATGAGGGTTATTCTGCTGAGACTCGATGAACCCATGCAGGCTCGATGGACTGCCCGATGGACTGGGAAAAGGAGCAAACACACCCAACACATAAAGGACTTGTTCCATTTCCTGGAGAATGAAACGAAGAGAGTAGAGAACGCAATGATTTTGAAGGAACAACACGGCATAAAGATGAAAGCGCTATGTGGAGTGGAACAGGAGAACCAGCAAGTGACGACGTCCGACCAAAGGAGTGCTGCTGCAGCTAACATGAAGTGTGAACCGAAACCCCGCATTAGGCAGCAGATGCGAGAGATATCCCTGACCACGCATGCTGAGTCTCGTGCAGGGTATAGGAGGAGTATAGTGGAAGGTGACAGATGCCGCCTCTGTGGCGACAGTCATAGTCTCCCTGCCTGTTCAATGTTCCGACTCCTACCTGTGGAGCATCGCAAGCGAGTTGTAAAGGCCCAGGGAAGATGCTTCATTTGTCTCAGAGAATCCCATATGGCAAAGGATTGCAGGGCTCGATCTTGTGACATAAATGGTTGCGATGGAAAACATTCTCAGTGGCTCCATGGACCAGCTCCTGTGGGCCGGCCCGGGGGAGGTGACCAACATAGAGAGGGCAAGAGCCTAAATCTGAGGGATGCCGAACGCAAAGAATGACTAGGGCGAATAACCCATGGAACGCATCGCTGCAGGCAAGCCCCCGTTCACTTACACGGGAGTAGACTGTTTTGGTCCCTGCATTGTCACTTGTTTGCGACGATCAGTGAAACGGTTTGAAAGTATCTTTACCTGCCTTTGCACCAGGGCGGTGCACATAAAAGTCCTTACTTCACTTGATGCAGACGCCTTCCTCAACGCTCTTATGCGATTCATCGACAGACGTGGCCCCCCGGCGAGACTGTTCTCTGACAGGGGTACCAACTTTCGGAGAGCAGACAAGGACCTACAGGTAGCCCTTCGGCACTGGGACACGCATGTCACTTTACAGGAGACATTGCGAAGGAATGATATTGAGTGGGTCTTCCAACCTCCCATGGCTTCCCACATGGGTGGTGTCTGGGAACGCCAAATTCGCTCCATAAGGAAGATCCTCTCCTCCATCATTGGCTCCAAGAAAATTGATGACGACAGGCTTCACACGTTATTCTGCGAGGTCGAGGCCACGCTCAACAGTCGTCCGTTAACAGCTACCCCTGGGTCTGTCTTAAAACCGGAAGCTCTTACACCAGACCATCTCTTGCGTGTTGGGGCGGGCACCCGTGTGTCTCTCAACGACATGTCCATCGGTGACTCCTTTCGCCGCCGGTGGATCCACGCCCAGGCCCTGGCAGATAGGTTCTGGAAACGTTGGAGTGCAGAGTATCTTCATACTCTCAGGATGCGTCAACGTCAGATTGCCCCTTCTCGGAATCTTCGGGCGGGAGATCTGGTCCTTGTCATTGACCCACATCTTCCAAGGAACCAGTGGCGCCTTGGGCAGGTCACGCAGACATTCCCTGGCATGGACGGCCTGGTCCATAAGGTCCGCCTCCGCACTGACTCCGGGGAGCTTCTTCGTCCTATCGTCAAACTCTGCCTCCTGGAGGGATATGCCATGGCTCCCTCTCCACGGCCTTGCACTGCTTAAATGTAAGGCGTTACCTTCTGGTTGTTTGCGACGCTCCGCGTACAAACAAAGGGGGGGGAGGTGTAGTCGCCAGCCGTCGCCCCACAAGGTCCTGTGAGGCTGATGACGAGAGACTAATACGAAGCATGTGTAACACTAAGGAAAGAGTAGAAACTAAGGAAACTGCATTCATTATAGTAGTTAATTGCAGTAGTGAAGTTGTGTGGGAGGAACTAGCTGTAGAGAGGTAGTGAGGGTTGTGTTTACGCGATAAAGTTGATGACATGGCGCGTAGGGTAGATAAGACACAGAGGGACCTCTGTAGGGGAACGGGTCATCCGGGGTAACATATCTGGCCAAGCGGCCTCAGAAGGGGGCAGATTGTGTCCAAGCTTCAGAGAGAGAAGTGTCGTGACTCGCTCTGCTTTCTCTATAAACCCTAGACCCTCAAATGCCGACCCTCATAGTCGTAAGTGTTGCATTCTGGTTAAGTCAAAGTACACTGAATATTGAATATTATTTTATATTTTGCATTTATGTCTTTATTGTTCTGACAGCTTGTTAAGGTGTATTCATGTATTTTTATGTATCATGTATTTGGTTATTATATTGCTCTCTGTTATGATAGAATGTTACTTCTTTATGATGCTTATGTGCCTTACGTGCATGCGGACGTTTTCTTGTATTTCAATACTCGTGTTGATGTCAAATTAAATGTCACTACAGGTTAACCGCATTAAAGCGAGTAAACGTCTGGGTCGTTTGTCATCCTGATCCCTTATAGACGTGACGGCGTCTACACCATCTATGCATTGCTTTCTTAGACGGAGTTCAGAGCTTACTATAACACCTAAATCTTTTTCGTACCCAGAATCTACTAGAGTTTCGTTGTTTATTGTGTACCTACTTTGTGGCTTTCCTCTACGTACGTTAAGTACTTTGCATTTGTTGATATTAAACTGCATTTGCCATACGGCCGTCCATTCGTTCATCCTATCTAAATCTGCCTGCAAAGCGATGGCATCCGATTCTGACCTAATTTATTTAGTGTCATCCGCAAATTTACTAATATCACTACTAATTCCACTATCCACTATGGTAGGAGGAGGCAGTAGACACCTGCCGAAACGACAATTACTCCCAGTGAGTTCTAAAGCACTGTTCAGGGGGTGCTGTGAACTTATCATTAAACCCAGCTGTGACCTCACTGAACGTTTCCCTTTGTGTCTCACAACACAAGGGGGCAGTCACAGCCTGCCCTCTAAAGACAACTCTCTTCCTCCTCACAAAACTACAAGCACCTAATAACACACACACCCTTCACCCAAAAATTTTAAAATCATCATGGCGACTCCTACACCAGCCTCGGAGTCCCCATCTGGGGAGGGGACCATAAATGTCCCGAGGTCGGACTGCCTTTCTGTCGACGACCCTATGTGTCTTGACACGCCCCTCAACTTTTTCTTTATTAACTTATGCAACATTCGCGATCTAAGATCTAATTTTCAATCTGTAGAACACCACCCCTCATCTTCTAAACCTCATCTTCTTTTCCTCACTGAAACTCAGATGTCTAAGGCAACTGACAGTAGCCCCTTTTCTGTTCCCTCCTACTTTCTCTATCCTCATTTTCGATCCAAAGCTGGATGCTGCGTTTATGTGCGCAATGACTTAACCTGCTCTCTTGCCCACGCTCTTGAATCTTCCGAGTTTTCCACCATCTGGCTACGACTACAGAGTGACTCTCATACTAAATCTATCTGTGCTGTATACCTCTCTCCTAACTCCTCTGATTATAAGGAATTCTTTGAATACTTAACTTACAAAGTGGAGCACATTCTGACCCTCTTCCCTTTTGCAGAGATCTCCATTTTTGGAGACTTCAATGTTCACCACCAGCTTTGGCTTTCCTCTCCCTTCACTGATCATCCTGGTGAACTAGCCTACAACTTTGCTATCCTCCATGACCTAGAGCAATTGGTGCAACACCCTACTCGTATTCCTGACCGTCTTGGAGATACGCCCAACATTCTTGACCTTTTCCTGACCTCTAATCCTTCTGCTTATGCTGTCACCCTTTCTTCTCCGTTGGGCTCCTCCGATCACAATCTCATATCTTTATCTTGTCCTATCACTCCGATCCCTCCTCAGGATCCCCCTAAGCGAAGGTGCCTCTGGCGT
>NC_087169.1:4309616-4332116 GCF_035594125.1 Scylla paramamosain
AGAAGGAAGGAGAGAGAATAAGAAGAGATGGAGCGAGAGCGAGAGAAGATAGAAGATGTTTGAGTCATGATAAGTGTCTGCTCACTCTCAGCAGTTTACTTTGAAAACTTATGCGCCTATCTAGTCGTCTTTCCATATTAATCTCGACAATTTTGCTTTGACTCCTCATGTTAAGTTCGATGTATTATTTAGTAGAAAAGATGACCTTGCCTATAACATGATCGGATTTCACCCAGCCCCTGTAGTTAGCCCACAATATTTTTTGCAAGATAGTCGTCTTTGTAAAACAAGTTTGAATGAGTTGCTAGCGAACGAACTGTCTGCCTGCTACCCGTTCGTCCCTAATCCTTTGTCATATGATTGAACTGCCGCGCTTCCGGGCGCAAGTGACGCTGTTTCCTTTGTCATTCAAGCAAGCATACGGCTTACTCGTATTGTCATGTTGGTCAGGAAGATAATTTAGAGGGCCATCATAAGTAATAATTGCCTGAGTGTTAGCGGCAGTGCGTCCCTGCTTTTTTTTATAAGTAGTATTGACACCAGTCATGGATTTGGCTAAGTGTATGTGCTAATTAAATTCGTGGTGGGCTACGAGTATCACTGCGTCCTGTTGGTTTGTGTTGTGTTGAGAGCCTAAGTATTTCTCTGACCTTCTTGGGCTCCATCTGTTGTGGTGTATTTGTGTAATCATTGTTTTGTGCCGCTGAATGCGACTGGTTTTTCGAAACTCTGCTGGGAGCTTTGCAGCCAAATAGATATAGAGATACTTTGTTGGTTAGTGGTTGTTTTCTCTCTCCGCGAGTTTTACCATGTATAGGTGATACTCGCTTGTCCTATGGAAGACTGTAAATGGATCACTTGCCAACAAAAGTATATAATACTTTTGTGAGTGTGGGTGGTTTTGTCTTTTGTTGGAATTAGCTCACACAATATTATAAACCTTATACTCGTGTGTGTCTTTTGTCGTACCTGTATTCTCCTTTTCCCAGCATGTGGTTTTATGATTCTTTCTCAGCGAGTGGAATGTATTTAGCGACTGTTGGGTGTCTGTTAATTCCTTTTTCTTAGAGCAGGTAAAAGCGGAGTGGTAACCTCACCTTGTTAATCGTTGCAAGAGACCAGTGGGACGGATACGGGAATGTGTGCCATACACTAAGCTACATAAGACGTAACTTAGGTAAACTGATCCGGGTTAGTGGCAGCTGTGAGAGGGGCCAAATCTTGGTCGTGATAATATATTTACACTAATGCCATGTCTAAAAAAAAAAAAAAAACAATAAAAAAGCTACACAAACAATATATATTTGTGTAGCTTTTTTATTGTTTTTTTTTTTTTTTAACACGACATTAGTGTAACCTCCCTGTGGGAATCGATGTGACCTGATTTCTCATAAGCCATTATGGTAGAATTTTTAAGGAATTTGTTTTATTGTCTGCCTTTTTTATATACATATATACAGGCATGTTTTGCAGCCGGTAATACTTTAGGTGATTATTGTTGCATTATCGTCTTTTAGACTTGTCTGAAAAGCACTTATTTTTTTTTTTTTAAGTCTTCCCGGCAGACATATATTTCCGTACTTGATTCTTACATTTTGTAATTATCTTTTGTATTTTATTCAATGATAACATAAGTTTCTTCTCTCTCTCTCTCTCTCTCTCTCTCTCTCTCTCTCTCTCTCTCTCTCTCTCTCTCTCTCTCTCTCTCTCTCTCTCTCTCTCTCTCTCTCTCTCTCTCTCTCCCCTGCTCACAGCTGATTGCTTAATTTGGTTGTAATCCCATGTTTCAGGATTTTTTTTTTTCCCTTTTACTATGATATGTTCATCTTTATTATTTATTTTTGTATTACTTTGCGTGCTTTGCCTATTATATGTGTACATGATATTATTTATTTAATAAATTACATTCTTAATTTTTGTATTGATTTTTCCAGACAGTTTACTAATACCAAGATTTAAAAAAAGACAATTCCTTATTTCGATCTTGACTAATACTAACCATCTCCCCTACCATTACATTACAACATTGTCTAACCATAACAAGAACAAATGCTTACCTCTATACTTATCCAATTCTTCTTTGTATAGTATATCATTGTAGTTTTCAGAGAAGTAGAGTAATTTAACATTGGTTTTGTCTGCTGAGTTCTTCAGGATGGAGCGGACAAGCTGCATACCGGGTGTGATTCCTGCTCCGGAGGCCAGCAGAGTCAATTCATGCAGTTGGTTTGGCGTGTACTCGAACCCTCCACAAGGACCCTGAAACTCCATCCTGTCACCTGCAAGTAAGTTTTCATAAGATCACCAACACTTGTGAAATTTGCCACCTATTTTTTTTTTTGACACAAATGGAAATTGAAAATAATATACCTCATAAATTTGATATAAATATGATATAAATATACCACACTGAACTGAAATGACCAGGAACATCTGAATGATGCCCACCTGGCTTTAATGCCTTGAAGTATTGGGACATGATGCCATGGCTTTCAAACCTTAGCACTATTTCAATGACGCCAAACTCATCAGGGGGAGACACAGGAGAGAAGTACCGCACATGTTCTTTGCCGCTGATGATTGACTTGGCCTGCAACAACTCATCCATGTTTATCATTGCTTTCACCTGCATGTTTAACACACACACACACACACACACACACACACACACACACTATTGTAAGGTTTAACTAAATATATTTACAAGTGCTGCTTATATCATACTATAAATAATAATAATAATAAAAATAATAATAATAATGATAATAATAATAACAATAATAGTAAGTAATAATAATAATAATAATAATAATAACAATAATAATAATAATAATAATAATTATTATTATTATTATAAAATAATAATAATAATAATAATTGTTACGCCCCACCGGGGGGGTAACGGGGGACTGGCGATTCCTTAGGGGTTGCCGTCCCACACCGCTAACCCACGTTCAGTCCGATCGGCCAATGGCGTGGCATGTCTTTACTCCTGACACCTCTGCCTACAGGTGTCAGGTTGGGCACGTGTACACTCTACACTTCTAGGCCGGTAATTCTCCCGGATATGCCGGGGGGAGTCACCCTCCCTGTACCCCCGTGGGACCCCGCAACACAGCAGGGCCTCCCTAGGATCATGCCTTAAGTTGGAGTACATCACCCTCGATGATGTTGCTCCCTTCAGTGGCCGGGACGTGAACAAGCCGTCCGCCACCGTAAACTGCAGTGCCATTCCTGGACAGAGGTGCTGGTAAGGGCGTGCATTAGGGGCGTTGTGGCTGTGTGTCACCGTCTTGGCTATGGTACCTCCCCCTTGATGATGATAAAGCCGTCCGCTGCCGTCGACTGCACTGTCTTCCCTGGGCAGAGGTGTCGGCTGGGGCGTGCATGAGGGACGTTGTAGCTCAGGGTCATCGGCTAGACTGGTTAGGGTGGTCACCGCTGGTCTCTGTCGAGGTTCGTTGTGAAGGATGGCACTCTACGTCCGTAGAGTTATCAGGTGCCCTTGATGTTATTCGGGTTGATGCTCTGCTGCGCGCACGGCCCACTGGTACGGCACTTGGGACGCTTCCACTTGTGGATGTCAAACTAGCTCGCTGCACATTGTCCAGTCCTCTAATACACTCCAACTACCCACAGGGATGCCAGAGGGGACGGTGACGGAGGCACCAACGGGGAGCGTCCTCGCCGTGAGCACAAGCGTCCGCACTCCCTGAGTTTAAAGACGTAACACTACACGTTAGTCTTAGTCAGTCACGATGCACGGAGTCGATCCTCCGCGAGACACTGACGGAGACGCTGACGGTAGCTGCCTCAAGGCGGAGGTCGCTGAACACACACCATCCACTCACCAGAGACACCTTGTTTCTTTCCTGGTTTGTTCTCGCTTCCCAAGAGGGTTGTTGTTGTTATTCCCAGCGCCGAGCCCACTGTGACCCTCATAAGAAGGGGTCATGCGGATTGAGCTGGGTCAGCAGTAGAAGCTTTTCATGTAGAGATATGTCTCTCGCCTGCGTCTACTACCATCTCACAGCTCATGTGCGCGCCCACAGGCGCGTGGATACTTGTGTGTGGGTGCGTGTGGGTGTGTGTGTGAGTGCTTGTGTGTAGGTGCGTGTGGCTATGTGTGTGAGTGCTTGTGTGTGGGTGCGTGTGTGTGTGTTTGGGGCGTAACAATAATAATAATAACAGATCATAAAACATCTGATTCAAGTTTTGGACACAACTGATCCTATCAAATGTCACGCAGTAAAATATTGTCTTACAGAAATATACGAAAGGACAGGTCATCACTTATTGGTAGTCATTTATTAAAATGGTGGATAGGCTACAGATATACTTACAGCAATATACTGTCCTGGGAAGCATCCTGTGTGGTCTGTGTCTTTGGGCAAATCAAACACAAAAGAGGCCATCTTGTCAGTAAGAGTGACGGTGGATTTAAGGGTGAGGTACACCCAAGTTCCTGGCTTCAGGGCAGGATAGTGGTTCTCTCCATCAGCCGTCTTGATCACCTGAAAGTACACCAAAAAAATAAATAAATAAAAACTATAAATAATAATCCCTTATCATTAGTTATGTACATGACATAGTAGTCACAGTTATTACTTAATTTTGCTTCCCTATCATCATACCATTGCTTAGCTTCGTTCATATTTCCATTGCGTCAATGGTCAGGATTTTATTTAAATCAAGATGTTACACAGCTTCATACTCTTTTCTACCTTATCATTGACAGCAGGTGGACATGTGTTGAACGGGTTATCAAAGTCACTATCTTGGAAAGGATGTTTCAATTCTGTTTTTTTCTTTTCTAGCTCTACTTCTTCCATCAGCTCCTCAGCCAGTTTTTTTTTATCTTCATAGCTCATTTTTTCAATCTCATGATGAACAATTCTTGTGTTAGGCCTTTGATGCCTGATATAATAATAGAAAAAAAAAGATAACTTAAGATACTTTTGCCAGAAATAAAACATGTATCATAATATGCACACATGCATTAAAACTTTAGTGGTTGGTAGTAGGAAGGAATAAAAGAGAGAATCGTCATTAGAAATCATTGCAAGTAAAGGATTACTCACCATAAGTCAAAAACCTCAAAGTTTCCCAGAACTGTTTTGCCAATTATCTGCTTCACCTTCTCATTGGAGGGCCCCATCACCCAGCCAGCCTTGCCATCTCTGAGCAGTCGTTCAATACCCAGATGTGTCTACAAAGGGCAACACATCATAACCACCCATACAATTTTGGGCATTATATAAAAAAAAAAATAAATAAATAAATAAATAATAATAATAATAATGATAATAATGATAAAAAAATAAATTAATAAACAAATAACTATTTACTACTATAACTACTGCTACTACTACTTCTAATAATAATAATAATAACAATAATAATAATAATAATAATAATAATAATAATAATAATAATAATAATAATAATAATATTATTATTATTATTATTATTATTATTATTATTATTATTATTATTATTATTATTATTATCATTGATACGTACGATAAACTAGATATGGAGTGTGTAAGATGTCTCAAAACAATTTGATCAATTGATAGGGAGGAAAAATTAAAATATGAAATTGAGGAAACTGAAAAATAAATAAAATAAAATAAAAATATTGCAGAAAGACAAGTTTCTGAAACAACTCTGAGCTATACATAGGCTTTTACCACATCTGCGAAGTCACATTGCTATTGCAAAGTTGTTTATGGTGCATGACACTTTTAGTGAATGCTCTCATAATAATACAATTTTACCATTGTTTAGGACAAGATTCCATATTTACCAAAACCTCTACTTTACAAGTATTTATTATGCCGCAGGGCTTCCGGGGACGAGAACGTAGCCTTATTGGAAAACGAGACCTGTTTGTATAATCAAAAGATAGGTAATGCTTTATCTTTTATCTGTGTCCAGCTCAGAGCCTCACCTTGTATCCTGTCCCACCACAAGCATGTAGCATCTTGTCTGTCACTTCGCTGACCACCTTAGAAGCAGAATATTTGTGTTGCGTTAACCAATGCACATATTTTCCTCTGAAAGAACAGTTTTCATTTAATTCCAAGATGTTTTTGAAATATATTAAACATGTCATGAACAATGCATGAATTTCGTCTCAGTTAGTGGCACATAATATTCAGTAAAAATTCAAACTGTGCCAGTAAAAAATTTCTAATTTTAGTTCAGACCAAATTTACCGTAAACATGGACGTTTCAATATATCAGTTGAGAGCTTACATATAACAAACAAAAGTTAAGTTTTCTTTGAAATAACAAGCAGAATGAAAATATGTTAATAGGTAAAATGTATAAATGATATTCAAACAATAAAAAAAATAAATAAATAAATAAACATGTATGTCTAAGAATGTAGATGAACACTTGCCTTGCAACGAATGCTTTATCTTCGTGCAGCCTCCAGTCATTGTTGTTGGTCTCCTTATCCATGGCATCAGCAAGCAAGATGCCCTGGCAGCGTACTGAGTTGACGTCGCACACTGCCTCTCCAAAGAGGTCCTAAGGTGAGAGATTCCTCTGTTTATATACACTCTGCACATATATGCTCAGTGATTCACTATTCTCAGATAGCATTACAATATTTCTAAATTTCGGCAGAACAACTTTCTGTAGGGATCTTGCATGTGAGAGACTATAAGTGTAACATAATTATAGATTACTTCGTTTCACCTTTCTATCCAATGACAGACTGTGTGCAAATTATGTAAAGATTCTATTTCTTTATAGATGTGAAACATGAAAAGTAAAGAAAATGGATGGATGTAAAGTATAAGACACATTCAAGATGGAATCGTTATATAATAGAGATGGACATGGGTACGAATGAATACGTGTAGAGTAGAATGAAACATGAATGCATTGGTAATGTGTTGAAATGAAGCATATGAAAATAGTGCAGGATACTATTTGAGTGGAAAAGGTTTAATGCTAACAGCAGACCTATGAGCTGCCAGTGTGGAAAACAAGGACAAAATCATAGCTGAACCAAGATTTTGCGAAAGATCATGTAAAACAGAAAACTTGCATAAGAAATGGGTGACACTCAACCAAAATTCTTTCAAAATAAATCAAAATAACAGTACAGTTGGGTCGTATATCTACATCAGATCACCTGTTTGGGGTGAGGAAGTAGAATAAAAGTGCTCACCTGGACAGACGGGTAATCACACACCCTCATGCCAACGTTTGCATGAGCCTTGTGGGTGACGTGTTTCTTTGCCACGTCAATGGATGCCAATGAAATGCCAATCCAACACGCAGAGGTGAACAACAAGTGGTAAGGGATAATAGTTTCATCATTACTCTGTAAAAAGGATGAAGATGCTTTTAACATGGACATCCTTTTTATAAAGACAGGTGATAAAGTTATGTATATGTAGGAAAGATTAAGCATTTTCCTTTACTCTAACACAGTTTTGTTGTTTGTAAGAAGTAGGAGTTTACTTTCTCATATACACTCTACAAACTATAAGTTACCTATTAGCTAGAACTTTGGGCACTCTCTTATCGTAGATTTATTTTCTCTTTTCATATATTTAGTAAACATAAAAAATGGAAATGGACTTTAATACTCACACGTTTGCCTTCACCGCGAGAGCCAATCATCCTGTCAATGTTGAATTTTCCCTCTATTACTATAGGTCCAGATATGTTGCCATGCATCCCTAGGGCACTCCAGTCCTCAGTGTTGGCTCGAACTTCATTCTGGAAAGACTCCAAGCTACATTTCTAACCACGTGCTGGGGAAAACAAACGCTATTTAACGCCCTTTTTTTTTTTTTTTTTACAGTTTTGAAATTTCCATCCATTTATGTTAGAAACTCTTATCTAATATGTAAAGAATATGTAACAATGATGAAAGAATATGAAAACAAAAAACAAAATAACATGTGGTAAACAATGGGAAGCTGGACACAATATGAGTGACTTACTTTAAAGACCAAGAAGCAAGAGAAATCAGAGTAATCTCCTGCAAAGCCTGGATTGACAGTTTGGATGACGTACCAGTCTGCCTGGCCAGCACTGGTGGCCCAGGAAGCAAACTTTAGCAGCTGTACGGTTTCTTCGTCAAGGCATTTCGCCTTGGAGGACATTTGGAAATGAGAGTGCCCACCTACACAATAAATAAATAAATAAATGTTATTATGTTCATGAAATTTCATCAAGAATAGAATCCAATTACTTTTGGCGCAAGGATAGGAAGATTCTCACCTCCCACTGCTCCTGCCCAACTATTGGATTTATTATGAACCCACAGTAGAACTGCATCCCTAGAATGGGGCAGTAGGCACCTGCTGAAACGATAATTACTCCCAGTGAGGTCTAAAGCACTGGATCAAGGGAAGCTGTGAACTTATCATTAAAACCAGCTGTGACCTCACTGAACGTTTCCCTTTGTGTCTCACACCACATGGGGGCAGTCACAGCCTGTCCTCTAAACACAACTCTCTTCCTCCACACAAATACTTAATAACACACACACACCCTTCACTGAAAAAATTCAAAATCATCATGGCGACTCCTACACCAGCCTCGGAATCCTGATCTGGGAAGGAGACCACAAATGTCCCCATGTCGGACTGCTCTTCTGATGACGACGCTAAGTGTCTTTGACACCCCTCCCAACTTTTCTTCATTAACTTCTACAACATTAGCGGACTAAGATCTAATTTTCAATCTGTAGAACACCACCTCTCCTCTTCTAAACCTAATCTTCTTTTCCTCACTGAAACTCAGTTGTCTGAGGCAACTGACAGTAGCCCCTTTTCTGTTCCCTCCTACTTTATCTATCATCATTTTCAATCCAAAGCTACATGTTGCGTTTATGTGCGTAACGACTTAACCTGCTGTCATGCCCACGCTCTTGAATCTTCCGAGTTTTACACTATCTGGCTACGACTACAGAAACAATATCAAACAAATTTAATCTGTGCTGTATACCTCTCACCTAACTCCTCTGACTATAAAAAATTCTTTGACTACTTAGTTTCCAAAGTGGAGCACATTCTGACCCTCTTTCCTTTTGCAAAGATCTCCATTCTTGGAGACTTCAGTGTTCACCACCAGCTTTGGCTTTCCTCTCCCTTCACTGACCATCCTGGTAAAATAGCCTTCAACTTTGCTATCCTCCACGACTTAGAGCAATTTGTGCAAAACCCTACTTCCATTTCTGACCGTCTTGGAGATACGCCCAACATTCTTGACCTTTTCCTGACCTTTAATCCTTCTGCTTATACTGTTACCCTATCTTCCCCGTTGGGCTTCTCCGATCACATTTTGATATCTGTATCTTGTCCTATCGCTCCAATCCCTCTTCAGGATTCTCCTAAGCGAAGGTGCCTTTGCCGTTTTGCCTCTGCTAGTTGGGGGACCTGAGGATGCATTTTGCTGATTTCCATTGGAATCACTACGGCTTCCGTGTCAGAGACCTGTCTTTGTGTGCCGAGTGCATAACAGAGGTGAGAGTGTCTGGCATGGAGACGCACATTACTCACTCTTTTTCTCGACCGAAACCTTCCAAACCTTGGTTTGGCACAGCTTGTTCTCGTGCTATACATGATAGAGAGGCGGCCCACAAAAGATAATTAAGCCTTCCATCAGCAGAATCTCATGTACATTATATTTCTGCCCGGAACCATGCCAAGTCTGTTGTCAAAATCTTTCGAGATCCAACTTCCCTCGTGACTTCTGCCATCTAGCCAAAAATATATACAATAAATTTTGCTTCTTCTTCTTTCCCTCCTTTATTTCAACCAGATGGCACTACATCACATCTATCTCTAAAGCTGAAATCGTCGCTCAAATCTTTGGTAAAAACTCTACCTTGGACGATTTATGGCTTGTTCCTCCATCTTCTCCACTCTCTGACTACTTCATGCTACCTTTTAAAATTCTTCGCAGTGATGTTTTTTATGCCCTTTTCTGGCCTAAACCCTCGAAAGGCTTATGAACCTGAAATGGTCCTTCCTATTGTTCTCCGAAACCGTGCCTTCGTGCTTGCACCTTGCCTAGTCAAACTCTTTTAACTCTCTCAGTCACCATCTACCATTTCTTTTTGCTGGAAGTTTGCCTACATTTAGCCTGTTCCTAAAGAGAGTAACCATTCTAATCCGTCAAACTACCGCCCTATTGCTTTAATTTCTTGCCTATCTAAAGTTTTTTAATCTATCCTAGAGAGGAAGATTCTTAAACATCTATCACTTCACAACCTCTATCTAATCGCCAGTATGGTTTCGGTCAAGGCCGCTCTACTGGTGATCTTCTGGCTTTCCTTACTGAGTCTTGGTCATCTTCTTTTAAAGATTTTGGTGAAATTTTTGCTGTTGCCCTGGATATATCAAAAGCTTTTGATAGACTTTGTCACAAACCTTTGATTTCCAAACCACCCTCCTACGGCTTTTACCCTTCTCTCTGTAACTTCATCTCAAGTTTCCTTTTTGACCGTTCTATTGCTGCTGTGGTAGACGGTTACTGTTCTTCTACTAAATCTATTAACAGTGGTGTTTCTGGGTGTCCTGTCACCCAGTTTCTTTTTTATTATTCATCAATGACCTTCCTAACCAAACTTCTTGTCGTATCCACTCATATGTTGATGATATCACCCTGCACTTTTCAAGATCTTTTCATAGACCTCCAGCACTTGAGCAAGTAAACATTTCACGCAGGGAAGCCACAAAACGCTTGACTTCTGATCTTTCTAAAATTTCTGATTTTGGCAGAGCAAACTTGATATTGTTCAATGCCTCAAGAACTCGATTCCTCCATCTATCAACTCGACAAAACCTTCCAGACAACTATCCCTTCTTTAGTGACACTTAACTCTCCCCCTCTTCTACACTGAACATCCTCGGTCTGTCCTTTACTTATAATCTGGACTGGAAACTTCACATCTCATCTCTATGTAAGACAGCTTCTATGAAGTTTGGCGTTCTGAGACTTCTCCGCCAGTTTTTCTCACCCCTCCAGCTGCTAACTCTGTACAAGGGCCTTATCCGTCCATGGATGGAGTATGCTTCACATGTCTTGGGGACTTCCACTCATACCGCTCTTCTAGACATGATGGAATCAAGAGTTTTTCGTCTCATCTCTAGCTGTCTTCTAGCGCTATTTTCATGTTAATTGCTCTTCTGATCATGCTAACTGCATGCCTCCCCTTCTTTCTTTCACCACTTTCACCACTATTCTGTTCACCTCTCTAATGCAAGAGTTAACAAGTATTTTCAGTCATTCATCCGTTTCTCTGGTAAACTATGGAACTCCCTGCCAACATCTGTATTTCCACCTTCCTATAAATTGAATTCCTTTAAGAGAGATGTTTGAAGACTCTTATCCTTCAATTTGTGACTACCGCTTTGGACCCTTTTCTGGGACTGGCATCTCAGTGGGATTTTTTTTTTTTATTGGATTTTTGTTGTAATTGGCCAGTGACCCTCCTACATAAATATATATATATATATATATATATATATATATATATATATATATATATATATATATATATATATATATATATATATATATATATATATATATATATATATATATATATATATATATATATATATATATATATATATATATATATATATATATATATATATATATAGGAAAATAAAATTGGTACAGCCAGACTCGTGAAGGAGAACCTCTAGTTGTCAGCTTCCCTGGAGGAAGGTCACCTTAATCATACGTATTGCCAGCCAGAGAACGGCATTTTGGAGGGACAGTTTTCGCTCCAAACACAGGCTTCAAGACTCATAATGTATCCAATCCCTTAAGGAAAAACAAGGGCATTAAACGAAATGATAATGATGATGTTGATGACGATCATGGTTAAAAACCAATCGCTCTCTCTGGATGTAGAATTGTCTCTAGCAGATTGGTGAAGACCTAAGTTGCTGTGGGATCCAGTAGCCAGTTTGGCTTGCGCTGGTGGAGTAGGGATTAGGAGCGAGATGTAATATCAAACCGCTGTAGGAAGGAATGCCATCTTCTCACAGCTGAAAATTATTAATGAATATGATTAAAGACATTCATTTATACTCTACAACTTCACGATGTAGTACTACAAGCATACAGCTTTGCTGGTATTTGCTACAAAGATATTCCGCATACTTGAATATATTTATTTATTTATTTGTTCTATTTATGAAAACTTAGATGCGTAATAAAATAACATCCTCATGATGCCCACCACTGCTACCTTCTCACCCACTCCTCGTCAATTCTTTGCACGGTCATATTGAAATTTCCTTTAACCTCTAAACCATGGCGTAAAAAGATTTTGACTATAGAATATTTCCAATTTAGAATAGCTTGACCCTTCATATCTGAGAATATGTGTTTTTCCTCCCGGAACACCCTATATTTATTAGAGATGTATCGGTTGTCCGCATTCGCATCGGCTGAACATCCACATAGTTTTTTATCAAACGCATCCACATACACAGTTCTAATAAATTAAACATTCACATTAGAATCTGCATTTATGATGAAATAAATATTCGCAGCCGCATCCGCATCACACACAAAGATGATGTGGTGGATAAAGTTTATACAGACTACAGACTACAGAGTACAGAGCTAGCAGAATTTAAGAAAATAAATTAGTCCATGTTTACATAATTTTCTACGAAAATTACACCTTCTGTTTCTTTTTTTTTTTTCCTTTCAGATACACGCAGCCTAATATGTCAGGAGTTTTGCTGAGGGACAGAAAGAGGTAGAGAATTTTACATAGTAACTATGTATGAACTATGTAAATGTGTAAAAGTATTTATGTATGCAATGTGTAATAGTAATATATGTAATACATGTACTGTTGCATAAGTAATTAGGATGAAGGGAAGCAGCCTGGTTACCAGAGAGAGAGAGAGAAAGAGAGAGAGAGAGAGAGAGAGAGAGAGAGAGAGAGAGAGAGAGAGAGAGAGAGAGAGAGAGAGAGAGAGAGAGAGAGAGAGAGAGAGAGAGAGAGAGAGAGAGAGAGAGAGAGAGAGAGAGAGAGAGAGAGATTCACAAAAAAAAAAAAAATTCAGTACTTCATCTTTAACTTTATATTGAAAAATATGAACTGGCAGCGCTGACCACTTACAGTAATTGCTATATAGTGATTTTATACTAAAATCTTCAATATATCAACATCTGCATTTTTTAAAATGTCATAATATGATATCTGTATCCGCATCCGCATCTACAATTTCATAGAAACTAATAAATAGATAACTGATTTCATTTTTTTTTTTTTTTACGTAGGAGAGATACCGTCCAAAGAGAAGAAAACAGAAAAAAAAAAAGCATACTGAGATGCCGGTCTCCGAATAGGGTTCAAAGTGGTAGTCAAAAATTAAAAGATAAGTGTCTTGAAACCTCTCTCTTCAAGGATTTAATTTCATAGGAAGGTGGAAATACAGAACCAGGTAGGGATTTCCAGAGTTTACCAGAGAAAGGGATGAATGATTAAGAGTAGGTTAACTAATGAATTAAAAACGTAAACAGAATATGGGTAAAAGAAGAAAAAGTCTTGTGCAGTGAGACTGCGGGAGGAGGGGAGGCATCTAGATAGTAAGATCAAAAGAGCAGTTACCATGAAAACAGCGGTAGAAGATAGCTAGAAATGCAATATTGCGGCGATGAGAAAAAGATTGAAGACAGTCAGTTAGAGGAAAGAAGTTAATGAGAGGAAAAGCTTTTGATTCCTCCCTGACTAAAAGAGAGTTATGAGAGGAACCCGCCCAGACATGTGAAGCATACTCCATACACGGACAGAGCAGCTGCGGGGTGAGAAAAACTGATGGATACTTCTCAGAACGCCTAACTTCATCGAATTTTTTTTCTCTTATTTTTTTTTTCATATAGAGATGAAATATGAAGTTTCCAGTTTAGATTATAAAAATAAAATAAAATAAAATAAAATAAAACTGACCGAGGATGTTCAATGTAAAAGAAGGGGAGAGTTGGGTGTCACTGAAGAAGAGAGGATAGTTGCCTTGAAGGTAGTGTCGGGTTGATAGATGGAGGAATTGAGTTTTTAAGGCATTGAACAATACCAAGTTTGCTCTGCACCAATCAAACGTTTTGGAGAGATCAGAAATTATGCGTTCTGTTGTTTCCCTGCGTGGACTATTTACTATTTGTAAGGCTGGGCGTCTATGAAAAGACGAAGAAAAGTGCAGGATGGTATCATTAACATAGAAGTGGACAGGCCAAGAAGTTTGGTTTAGAAGATCATTCATAAATAATAGGATGAGAGAACAGAACTCTGAGGAAAACAACTGTCAATAGATCTAGGAGAACAGTGACCGTTCACCACAACAGCAATAGAACGGTCAGAAAGGAGACGTAAGATAAAGTTGGAGAGATGGATAGAAGCCATAGAGGGGTACTTAGAAATCAAAACTTGGTGCCAGACTCTATCAAAAGCTTTTGATAGAGATTTTCACCAAAATGTCTAAAAAAGGATGACCAAGACTCAGTAAGAAAAGCCAGAAGATCACCAGTAAATCGGTCTGAACAGAATCCATACTGGCGATCAGATGGATTGTTGACGATATATTCAAAAACTTTAGATAGGCAGGAAATTAAAGTAATAGGACAGTAGTTTTAGGAACTGAAAAGGTCACCTTTTTTAGGAACAGGCTGAATGTAAGCAAGCTTCCAGCAAGAAGGAAAGGTAGACAGCGTTGAAAGAGTTTGACTAGGCAAGACATAAGCACAGATGCGCAGTTTCGGAGAACAATAGGAAGGACCCCATCAGGTCCATAAGCCTTCCGAGTGTTTAGGACAGGGAGGGCATGGAAAACATCATTGCAAATTTTAATAGGTAATGAATTTTAATAGGTAATGAAGTAGTTATAGGGTGGAGGAGAGGGAAGAATAAACCCTAAATCATCCAAGGTAGAGTTTTTAACAAAGGGTTGAGATAAGATTTCTGCTTTAGAAATATATGTGATAGCAGCGGTGCCATATGTTTGAAATAAAGGAGGGAAAGAAGAAGAAGCAAAGTTACAGGATATGTTTTTTTTTTTTTTTTTTTGGCTAGATGCCACAAGTCACGAGGGGAGTTAGATCTTGAAGGATTTTGACACTATCTATAATGAAAATAAATTGGCTAGTTGGAGAACAAACTTGGCATGGTTCTGCGCAGAAATATAAAGTGAATGAGATTCTGGTGATGGAAGGCTCAAGTACCTTTTATGGGCTACCTCTCTGTCATGTATAGCACGGTAGCAAGCTGTGTTAAACTAAAGTTTGGAAGGATTAGATCGAGAAAGAGAGTGAGGAATGTACGCCTCCATGCCAGACACTGTCAACTCCGTTATGCGCTCAGCACAAAGAGACGTGTCAGTGACACAGAAGAAAATGTTTTTTCCAAGGAAAATCAGCAAAATACCTCCTCAGATCCTCCCAATTAGTATAGGCAAAACGCCAGATGCACCTCTGCTAAAGTGATTCCTGAGAAAGGACTGGAGCGATAGGACAAGATACAGATATGATGAGACTGCGATCGGGGGGAGCCCAAGGGAAAAGAAAGGGTAACATCACATGCAAATGGATTAGAGGTTAGGAAAAGGTTATGAATTTTGGGCGTATCTCCAAAACGGTGAGGTATTACGAGTAGGGTGTTGCACAAATTGCTCTATGTCGTAGAGGATAACAAAGTTAGAGGCTAGTTCACCAGTATGGGCAGTGAAGCGAGAGGAAAGCCAAAGTTGAAGTCTCCAGGAATGGAAATCTCCACAGAAGGGAAGAGATTCAGAATGTGCTCCAGTTCAGAAGTTAAGTAGTCAAATAATTTCGTATAGTCAGATGAGTTAGGTGAGAGGTATACAGCACAGATAAATTTAGTTTAAGATTGACTCTGTAGTCGTAGCAAGATGGTGCAAAATTCGGAAGATTCAAGAGCGTGAGCACGAGAGCAGATTATGTCATTGTGCACATAAACGCAAAATCTAGCTTTGTATTAAAAATGAGGGTAGAAAAAGTAGGACGGAACAGAAAAGCGGCGTTCATATACATTCTACATGTTCTGTTTCGTATCCGCAAGTTTTTCTCTCCTACCCCGCCTAACCTGCTAACTCAGTACAGGGGTCTTATCCGTCCATGTATATAATATGTTTCACAAGTATGGCAGAGGGGAGGGATACCACTCATTCCCCTCTTTTAGATAGGGTGGAATATTTTTTTTTCTTCTTAAGAACCCCTCTTTTCTAACTAACTGTCTCATCTCTGTCTTATTGCACTTTTGCTGTCTTCTACCGTTATTTTCATGTTAATTGTTCTCCTAATCTTGCTAACTGCATGCCTTCTCCCGTCTCGTGGCCTCTCTGCGCAAGTCCTCCACCCTCTGACTACTTCATGCCATGTATTAAAATTCTTCGCAATGATGTTTTCCATGCCCTCGCTGGCCTAAACCCTCGGAAGACTTATGGACCTGATGGGGTCCCTCCTATTGTTCTCCGAAACTGTGCCTCCGTGCTTGCACCTTGCCCAGTCAAACTCTTTCATCTCTGTCTGTCAACATCTACCTTTCCTTCTTGCTGGAAGTTTGCCTACATTCAACCTGTTCCTTAAAAGGGTGACCGTTCTAATCCCTCAAACTACCGTTCTATTGCTTTAATTTCCTGCTTATCTAAAGTTTTTGAATCTATCCTCAACAGGAAGGTTCTTAAACATCTATCACTTCACAACCTTCTATCTGATCGCCAGTATGGGTTCCGTCAAGGCCGCTCTACTGGTATTCTTCTGGCTTTCCTTACTTAGTCTTGGTCATCCTCTTTTAGAGATTTTGGTGAAACTTTTGCTGTTGCCTTGGACATATCAAAAGCTTTTGATAGAGTCTGGCACAAAGCTTTGATTTCTAAACTACCCTCCTACGGTTTCTATTCTTCTCTCTGTAACTTCATCTCAAGTTTCCTTTCTGACCGTTCTATTGCTGCTGTGGTAGACGGTCACTGTTTTTCTCCTATATCTATTAACAGTGGTGTTCGTCAGGGTTCTGTCCTGTCACCCACTCTCTTCTTATTATTCATTAATGATCTTCTAAACCAAACTTCTTGTCCTATCCACTCCTATGCTGATGATACCACCCTGCACTTTTCCCCATCTTTTCATAGACGTCCAACCCTTCAGGAGGTAAACATATCACGCAGGGAAGCCACAGACGCTTGACTTCTGATCTTTCTAAAATTTCTGATTGGGGCAGAGCAAACTTGGTATTGTTCAATGCCTCAAAAACTCAATTCCTCCATCTATGAACTCGATACAACCTTCCAGACAACTATCCCCTCTTCTTCAATGACACTCAACTGTCCCCCTCTTCTACACTGAACATCCACGGTCTGTCCTTTACTTATAATCTGAACTGGAAACTTCACATCTCATCTTTAGCTAAAACAGCTTCTATGAAGTTAGGTGTTCTGAGACGTCTCCGCCAGTTTTTCTCACCCCCCCCCCAGCTGCTAACTCTGTACAAGGGCCTTATCCGTCCGTGTAGGGTGTATGCTTCACATGTCTGGGGGGGTTCTACTCATAATGCTCTTCTAGACAGGGTGGAATCAAAAGCTTTTCGTCTCATCAACTCCTCTCCTCTAACTGACTGTCTTCAGCCTCTCTCTCACCGCCGCAATGTTGCATATCTAGCTGTCTTCTACCGCTATTTTCATGCTAACTGCTCTTCTGATCTTGCTAACTGCATGCCTCTCCTCCTTCCGTGGCCTCGGTGCACAAGACTTTCTTCCTTCTCTCACCCCTATTCTGTCCACCTCTCTAACGCAAGAGTTAACCAGTATTCTCAATCATTCATCCCTTTCTCTGGTAAACTCTGGAACTCCCTGCCTGCTTCTGTATTTCCACCTTCCTATGACTTGAATTCCTTCAAGAAGGAGGTTTCAAGACACTTATTCATCAATTTTTGACCACTGCTTTGACCCTTTTATGGGACTGGCATTTCAGTGGGCATATTTTTTTTTTATTGAATTTTTGTTGCCCTTGGCCAGTGTCCTTCCTACAGTAAAAAAAAAAAAAAGCTGTGTTAAACCATGGTTTGGAAGAGTGAGGAAAGTACGCCTCCATGCCAGACACTGTCACCTCTGTTATGCGCTCAGTACACAAAGACGGGTCTCTGACGGGGAAATAGTAGTCATTTTAAGGAAAATCAGCAAAATACCTCTTCAGAGGCAAAACGCCAGAGGCACCTTCGCTTAGGGGATCCTGAGGAGGGATTGGAGCGATAGGACAAGATACAGATATGAGATTGTTGTCGGAGGAGCCCAATGGAGGAGACAGGGTGACAGCATAAGCAGAAGAATTAAAGGTCAAGAAAAGGTGAAGAATGTTGGGCGTAGGACCAGGAAATGGGTGTTGCACCAGTTGCCCAAGAAATGGGTGTTGCACCAGTTGCTCTAGGTCGTGGAGGATAGCAAAGTTGAAGGCTAGTTCAGCAGGATGGTCATTGAAGGGAGAGGAAAGCCAAGGCTGGTGGTGAACATTGAAGCCTCCAAGAATGGAGATCTCTGCAAAAGGGAAGAGAGTCAGAATGTGCTCCACTTTGGAAGTTAAGTAGTCAAAGAATTTCATATAGTCGGAGGAGTTAAGTGAGAGGTATACAGCACATATAAATTTAGTTTAAGAGTGACTCTGTAGTCGTAGACAGATGGTGGAAAACACGGGCACAAGAGCAGGCTAAGTCACTGCGCACATAAATGCAACACCCGGCTTTTGATCGAAAATGAGGATAGAAAAAGTAGTAGGGAACAGAAAATGGGCTACTGTCAGTTGCCTCAGACACCTGAGTTTCAGTGAGGAAAAGAATATGAGGTTTAGGAGAGGAGAGGTGGTGTTCTACAAATTGAAAATTAGATCTTAGACCAAGAATGTTGCAGAAGTTAATGAAGTAAAAGTTGACGGGGATGACAAGACACTTATGATCGTTGTTTGTGGTAGTTGTTTGTGGTCCCCTCTCCTGACTGGGACTCCGAGGCTGGTGTAGGAGTCGCCATGAATTTTGAAAATTTGAGTGAAAGGTGTGTATGTTATGTGCTTGAAGTTTTGTGCGGAGAAAGAGAGTTGTCTTTAGAGGGCAGGCTGTGACTGTCCCTTTGTGTTGTGAGACACAAAAGGAAACGTTCAGTGAGGTCGCAGCTGGGTTTAATGATAAATTCAGAGTACCCTCTGATTCAGTGCTTTAAACCTCACTGGTTGTAACTATCGTTTTGGCAGGTGCTTACTGCCTTCTCCTATAAACTAGACTGCGCATATGGTAGTTTAGAGAAACTAGCTTAAAGTTAAAGTTAAAGAGAAACTAGTTAAAGTCAGTTGTGATTGGGTGAAATCTGGATCGTAACAACACACACACACACACACACACACACACACACACTAAGTGGACGTGCTTGAGACAGCTCTACAACTCAGTTGAATTCTCGATTTAACTATGGCATCTTGGTGTTACTGCTGTCAACGGAGGTGACTGCTAACACCTGACGATATATGGAATGCAGCATTGGAGCTTAAACTTCATTTCCATTGCCAGTTTTGAAAGTAAAAATACTGTTTCTTTTAGGACTAGATTAGTCTTCAATGTGTAAACAAGCAGACGACAGAGCTACACACGCCTACTAATACTGGTACCTAACCTAGCTCCTGCACTTTCTATATATTACAATATATTACAATGGCTCCTGCAGTGGGATCTGAGTTGGAAAATCTAATGAAGGCCAAGGTAGTTGAGGAGCTTGATAATATAACCAGCTCCTTAGAAGAAAACAAGATAAGCAAGACTGTCAGGGATGTGACTGCCGCTATACTGCCAAGCATAGCTAACATAATATCTGTAGCTGTGTCCACTGTTATATCCATTTCTATGAAGAAGTTAAGTGACAAAATGGATAGCAAGATCCTTTTTGTGAAATGCAGCGGTACTGCCTATTGAATATATATGAAAACGATAAGCTGGAGCAGTGCTCTCGAAGGGAGAATTTGCGTATTCTTGGGCTGGAGGAGGAAGCAGACGACACCGAGGGCGTTTTGGAGGCCAAGATCATTGAGCTGGCTGGAGACATTGATGTGAAACTCATGACAGAAGACATCTCGGTGGCACATCGCTTGGGAAAACTCAGAGAAGGGGGGTAGGCCGGTAATTCTGAGGTTATGTCACAGAAAGAAAAATGATGAAATGATGTACAATAGAGAGAAAAAAAAAAAAACTTAATGGTCGGCAGAGGAAAGTTTATGTAAACAATGATTTGACCTGCACAGTGGAAGTAGACCCACTGTCAGTTCAACTGTACGTGGACTTTAAGCAAAGTTCCTCTCACATGATTTTGTGTATTATATAAAATATTATGATGTAATTTGCTTCTGTGAAACAAAAACTGCTGATGTTGACATGTTAAGTGTGAAAGATGTAATAAAAGGGAATGAGTTTGATATTGTGTTTTAGAACAGGAGAATCAGTAGGTATAAGGCTGGTGGGCTACTTATTGCTGTCAAAAAGAACGGTAGTTTCAAATGGAAGCAAATAAGAAATTATTATGAATGTTTACTGTCAATAAAGATAGAAGGAGTTGGTGTTGTGTGTACCTACCCCCTTCACAGTCAAGATATGGTAGTGCTGAGCACTTTGAGGAATTGGATGATTTTTTGTTAACTTATACAAATGACGATTATGTACATGTCCCCTGTGGTGATTTTAATGCTAATACCTTAACTATTTATGAGGTTTATTCTGTTAATGATGATGATCATCTGATGTCTGCTGAAATGCCTATTTAAGTCTTAAAGTTTATGATATACCAATACGAAGATATAATCAAGATTTAAGCCTGATAGGAACTCATATGGTAGAAAATTAGTAGAATTTTGTAAAAACAACCAATTGTTTATATTCAGTGGTAGGTTAGGGGAAGAATGTGGTGTTGGTAAGCTAACAACAACATATCATACAACCATAGCTTATTTAATAGGTTTTCCAGAGATATTGCAGTCTGTAGAAGCATTTAAAGTACTTGATTTTGACCCAATGATATCAGATGTACATTGTGGGTTATGCACTAGATTAAAATCTGAAGTTTTAAATGATATATCTATATCAAAGACAAATATCCAAGAGTCTAATGAAAGTGCAAAACTTGGTAAATGGGATGCTGAGAAAAAGAGTGAGTATGTGAGTCATATTGATGAAGAAAACGTAAATGAGATGATATACATGTTAATCCATAGATGACATTAACCATGAATTAAAACAAATCTTAATTGAGCCCGCACTTAAAATTTTTCCTCAAACTAAGAGAAAAAGTTACATTAAAAAAAAAATCCAACAACGCATGCTTAGTAGGGTATGATATGCAGTGCTGGAGATCAAGACAAGAATATCACATCCACAAGAGCTCTACTAACTTTAATATTATGACAGAGGAAAGTAATATATATATATATATATATATATATATATATATATATATATATATATATATATATATATATATATATATATATATATATATATATATATATATATATATATATATATATATATATGAAATTTAAAGAGACTGAAAAGTAAGGAGTAAACTATCTTAATTAACAAACTTAGAAACTATAAAGTTAATAATCCTAAAGAATATTGGAAGATTGTAAATGGTCAGAAGAAAAATTGCCATATCCCTGTAAAACTAGATGATTTCTATGAACATTTTCGACACCTTGCTGATAATCACTTTAATGAAGTTGATGTAGGTACTCTAAATAACTCTGACAACACAAGCAATGACCCTTCCCCAATACTTAATGATCCCATGACCAAGGAAGAAGTGATGAGAAATATAAAGCAATAAAAAAAATGTTAAATCTCCAGGAATTGAAATGGTATTGAATGAGTATATAAAAAAAATACACAGAATATATTAGGTCCTCTATATATAAACCTCTTTAATAAAATATTTGATATAGGTGTTATGCCAACTGACTGGTTAGTTGGTATCATACTTCCACTGTATAGGAATAAGGGTGACATCCAGGATGTTAACAACTACAGAGGGATACCTTGCTTTTAGGTATTGATATTGTACTTTAGACCATATTTTCTTACTCATATGTATAAATGATCTGTTTAACTAGAAGAAAAAGACGTTATTCTGTTTGTTTGTGGACTACAAAAAAAGCCTTTGACATGAAATGGCGAGAAGGACTTTGGTATAAGTTGGTGAGGGATAATGTGTAAGGCAAAATACTTAATGTCATCGAAAATATGTATAGCAACATTAGGTCTTGTGTTATGTTGAACCAACAGGTCACGGATGCCTTGTGTGCAATGTAGGAGTCAAAGGGAAAATTTATCACCCTTGCTCTTTGCCTTTTATATTAATGATATGGAGAATAAGTTACTGGAACATGGTTGCAATTATATTAATTTTAGCAGTGATTTTATATATACATATTTGAAAATTCTAGTTCTTATGTATG
>NC_087169.1:4337116-4404616 GCF_035594125.1 Scylla paramamosain
AAAGTTTCACCAAAATCTCTAAAAGAGGATGACCAAGACTCAGTAAGGAAAGCCAGAGGATCACCAGTAGAGCGGCCTTGACGGAACCCATACTGGCGATCAGATAGAAGGTTGTGAAGTGATAGATGTTTAAGAATCTTCCTGTTGAGGATAGATTCAAAAACTTTAGATAAGCAGGAAATTAAAGCAATAGGACGGTAGTTTGAGGGATTAGAGCCGTCACCCTTTTTAGGAACAGGTTGAATGTAGGCAAACTTCCAGCAAGAAAGGTAGATGTTGACAGACAGAGCTGAAAGAGTTTGACTAGGCAAGGTGCAAGCACGGAGGCACAGTTTCGGAGAACAATAGGAGGGACCCCATCAGGTCCATAAGCCTTCCGAGGGTTTAGGCCAGCGAGGGCATGGAAAACATCATTGCGAAGAATATTAATAGGTGGCATGAAGTAGTCACAGGGTGGAGGAGAGAGAGGAACAAGCCCAGAATCTTCCAAGGTAGTGTTTTTAGCAAAGGTTTGAGCAAAGAGTTCAGCTTTAGAAATAAATGTGATAGAAGTGGTGCCATCTCGTTGAAATAGAGGAGGGAAAGAAGAAGAAGCATTGGAGATATTTTTGGCTAGATGCCAGAAATCACGAGGGAAGTTAGATCTTGAAAGGTTTTGACATTTTCTGTTAATGAATGAGGTTTTGGCTAGTTGGAGAACAGACTTGGCATGGTTCCGGGCAGAAATATAAGGTGCATGAGATTCTGGTGATGGAAAGCTTAAGTACCTTTTGTGGGCCACCTTTCTATCATGTATAGCACGAGAACAAGCTGTGTTAAACCAAGGTTTAGAAGGTTTAGGACGAGAAAAAGAGTGAGGAATGTACGCCTCCATACCAGACACTATCACCTCTGTTATGCGCTCAGCACACAAAGACGGGTCTCTGACTGGGAAGCAGGACAGCATAAGCAGAAGGATTAGAGGTCAGGAAAAGGTCAAGAATGTTGGGCGTATATCCAAGACGGTCAGGAATACGAGTAGGGTGTTGCACTAATTGCTCTAGATCATGGAGGATAGCAAAGTTGTAGGCTAGTTCACCAGGATGGCCAGTGAAGGGAGAGGAAAGCCAAAGCTGGTGGTGAACTTTGAAGTCTCCAAGAATGGAGATCTCTGCAAAAGGGAAGAGGGTCAGGATGTGCTCCATTTTGGAAGTTAAGTAGTCAAAGAATCTCTTATAGTCAGAGGAGTTAGGAGAGAGGTATATATCACAGATAAATTTAGTATGAGAGTGACTCTGTAGTCGTAGCCAGATGGTGGAAAACTCGGAAGATTCAAGAGCGTGGGCACGAGAGCAGGTTAAGTCATTGCGCACATAAACGCAGCATCCAGCTTTGGATCGGAAATGAGGATAGAGGGAGGGAACAGAAAAGGGGCTACTGTCAGTTGCCTCAGACACCTGAGTTTCAGTGAGGAAAAGAAGATGAGGTTTACAAGAAGAGAGTTGGTGTTCTACAGATTGAAAATTAGATCTTAGACCGCAAATGTTGCAGATGTTAATGAAGAAAAAGTTGATGGGGGTGTTAAGACACTTAGGGTCGTCGACAGAAAGGCTGTCCGACCTGAGGACATTTATGGTCCCCTCCCCAGATGGGGATTCCGAGGCTGGTGTAGGAGTCGCCATGATGATTTAAACATTTTTGGGTGAAGTGTGTGTCTGTTATTAGGTGCTTGTAGTTTTGTGAGGAGGAAGAGAGTTGTCTTTAGAGGGCAGGCTGTGACTGCCCCCTTGTGTTGTAAGACACAAAGGGAAACGTTCAGTGAGGTCACAGCTGGGTTTAATGATAAGTTCACAGCACCCCCTGAACAGTGCCTTAGATACTTAATAGGTAATATGAAGCAGTTATAGGATGGAGGAGAGGGAGGAGTAGAACCTGAATTGTCCAAATTAGAGTTTTTAGCAAAAGGTATGAGCAAAGAGTTCAGCTTTAGAGATGGAAATGATAGCAGTGATGCCATCTGGTTGAAATAAAGGAGGGAAAGAAGAAGCAAAGTTACTGAAGTTGTTTTTCCCTAGATGCCAGAATTCACGAGGGGAGTTAGATCTTGAGTATTTTGATACTTTTTATTAATGCTTGGGGTTGTAGCTAATTGAAGAACAGACTTAACATGGTTCCGGGTAGAAATATAAAGTTGATGAGATTTCGGTGAAGAAAGGCTTAAATACCATTTGTGGGTTACCTCTCTATCATGTATAGCACGAAAACAGGCTGCGTTAAACCGAGGTTTGGATGGTTTAGGTCAAGAAAAAGAGGGAGGAATGTACGAGTACGCCTCCATGCCAGACACTATCACCTCTGTTATTCGCTCCCCACACAAAGACGCTCTCTTTCAAGGAAGCAGTATCCTTTCCAAGAAAAATCGGCAGGTCCCCCATACTAGTAGAGGCAAAATGCCAGAGGCACCTCCGCTTAGAGGGATCCTGAAGAGATATTGGAACAATATGAGATTGTGATCGGAGGAGCCCAATGGAGAAAAGAGGGTAACAACATAAGCAGAATGATTAGAGGTTAAAAAAAGGTCAAGAGTGTTGGGCGTATCTTGAAGACGGTCAGGAATACAAGTAGGGTGTTGCACCAATTGCTCTAGGTCGTGGAGGATAGCAAAGTTGAAGGCTAGTTTACCAGGATGGTCAGTGAAGAGAAAGGAAAGGAAAAGCTAGTGGTGAACATTGAAGTCTCCAAGAATGGAGACCTCCGCAAAAGTGAGGAGAGTTAGAATGTGCTTCACTCTGGAAGTTAAATAGTCAAAGAATTTCTTATAGTTAGAGTAGTTAGGTGGGAGGTATACAACATAGATAAATTTAGTTTGAGAGTGACTTTGTAGTCGTAGCCAGATGGTGGAAAACTCGGAAAATTCAAGTTATTTTGCACATAAATGCAACATCCAGCTTTGGCTTGAAAATGAGGATAGAGAAAGTAGGTGGGAACAGAAAAGGGACTACTGTCAGTTGCCTCAGACACCTGAGTTTCAGTGAGGAAAAGAAGATGAGGTTTAGGAGAGGAGAGGTTGTGTTCTACGGATTGAAAATTAGATCTAAGTTCGCGAATGTTCCAGACGTTAATGAAGCAAAAGTAGAGGGGAGGTGTCAAAACACTTAGAATCGTTATCAGAAGAGCAGTCTGACCTGTGGACATTTGTGGTCCCCTTCCCAGATGGGAACTCAGAGGCTGGTGTAGGAGTTGCCATGAGTGTGTTATTATGTGCCTGTAGTTTTGTGTGGTGGAAGAAAGTTGTCTTTAGAGGGCAGGCTGTGACCGTCCTCTTGTATTGTAAGACACAAAGAGAAAAGTTCAGTGAGGTCAGAGCCGAGTTTAATGATAAGTTCACAGCACCATGATGCAGTGTTTTAGACCTCACTGGGAGTAACTATTGTTTCGGCAGGTGCCTACTGCCTCCTCCGTGCAACAAAATGTACCTTTAGTTTAGTTATAATATTACTGTGTGTGTGTGTGTGTGTGTGTATATATATATATATATATATATATATATATATATATATATATATATATATATATATATATATATATATATATATATATATATATATATATATATATATATATATAACCAAAGGTCCTTAGGAGTTTTAGTTTAGTATCACATACATATAATACAACACTGACAAACCTCACATCTGACATTTTGTCAGATGACAATAGGAACTACCCTAAAGTATAATAAGTTGGAAGACAACAGAGAGAGAAAAAAACAAGCAAACTATAGCCTCCGCGGGGCCCGCTCACATACGCGGGATATATTTACAAAGATGACCTGTCTATAGACCCAACAAACTTAGGCAAACTAACCGCCATTAGGCTAACACTCACAGTAGACTAAAGCAGTGGAGGGGCAACCATAACGTGCCAGAGTCTCCACGATGATGAAGGCGAATTTGTGGCTTTCTCCGAGTCCACCCAACTCTTTAGGCACCACTAAGCCCAGTAGACCAAGCTTGGCCAAAGCATTCAGGGATTCACGTGGATACTTGTACTGTTTGTCACACTGGATCTAAAAGAAGCGTTATTTGTAGCGCAGGAAATACTGGTGGGAATTTTAAAACATTCTCCAGAAACATAATTTATACCTCTATATCACAGTCAAATAACATGATTTCTCACAACCACAATAAGGAATATAAAATATAGGAAACAAAACAATTCGTAAAAGTAACTCAGGGTGACAGAAAATATTTGCTCTTCGTTTCAAACATTAAGAACTTATTATTGTGTTTGTAGGTGAGAAAGAAAAGTACGTTTAACATTGAAATCTTGCATTTAACAGCAGACAAAATATCTCTTTGCTTTGTATTTGCTCATAATATTCGTATGAAAACATAACACGTGCTCATATTATCGGAGATGTGGAACTAGCGAATAAAGGTCGGAAAATGTACCCGCAATTTCCCTTCTGTTTACGTACCTAGGGTGATTTGTTTCAAAGCACTGGTTTAATCGCGTTGCCCATGTTTTTTTTTTTTTTTTTTTAACCATCCTCTGCAACCTTAAAGATCTGAGTGATCAAGTTATTATCTGGGTGATGTCTGTTTGTTCGGAGATCTGTTATACGTAAGAGACGACACTCACACGCAGTTACCCTAATAGAGACTTGGCAGACTCTTCTTGGTATTTTTGAGAAAATTCACAGCAGAAAATTCCTGATATGTCTGAGTGATAAACTGAATGATAAGAAAACCTTAGAGAGTGCTGATGCATATGGAAAAGCTATATAATAATGATAATAAATGATAGAAACAAAGGAGATAACAGGTTACATAAAACCTCCTTTGAATGACTTCCGCCTCTACCAGTGACTACATGATGGGACATAGGAAGTTGACATATGTACCGGAGTAAATGATACATTTTTAATATTGAAATACCTCAGTAATGGTGTCAATATTGTCGTCACACTGTTCACGCTAAACTCACCTTACGTCTGGATATTTTCTCATTTTACCATTCTGTGCTTCAACAGAGAGAATTTCTAGTACGTTGTGTGATAAGAGAGCTTTGTATTAAACTTATATGACGTTCATCGTCAAGTGCGGATCCCAGTCTCGTGGCGTCATTCTTTTCTTTTTTAACGAGTACTACTAGGCAGGTAACTGGAACTCAGGGGTGGCGTTCTCGGTACAGCTTATGACCGCGTTGTTGCGGCGCCATAACTTAAATCAACCAATCAAATCTTGGCACAGGTTCTTCAGGACATTTTCGCTATACCTTTCGTTGCCACTTCCTAAGAGCACAGTGGCGATCCTGTACTATTATCGTTTTCATCAGTATTGAATTCAAACGTTCTTTTTTCGCCGAACAACTCCATATCAAATTAAGATCTGGCTCAGTGATGAGGAACATGTCTAGACTAACGCTAATTATACTATCTTCTCTATCAGGTACAGCTTTCTATCAAGGGATATTAGATAAGTGTTGAAGCATGTGAGACCTTATTCAGGCCAGGTCTAACTGAAGATGACTGACCCATTATGCCTCCAAACATTTAACAATCTCATTACCTACCGCTTGAGGTCGAATCTTGACCCTGCACAGCTCAATCAGGTCATTCCGAAGTTGTTTCTGCTTCTCCGTCAGTAGCCAATCTGGGTCATGGTCGGCAGACAGTCCCCAGTAGTCTCCCTTGCCCCATTTCTTAATTTCTAAATAGTACGTAATAAAAGATTCTTAGGTTAGATGTGAACACTGAAATCGAATAGGCTGATAAACAAAAAGTGCCTACAGTAAGTACATTATTCACAGTATTTCATGTGAATGAGCAACTAGAACACACACACACACACACACACACACACACACACACACACACACACACACACACACACATACACACACAAGAACAGGTAGCAGACACCTGCCGAAACGATAATTACTCCCAGTGAGGTCTAAAGCACTGGATCAGAGGGTGCTGTAAACTTATCATTAAACTTAGCTAGGAACGATTCCCTTTGTTTCTCACAACACAAGGGGGGTCAGTCACAGCTTGTTCTTCACACAAAACTAATTACACACCCTTAACTCAAAATAAAAAAAAAAAATCATAACTATCATGGCGTCTCCTAAAGTAGCCTCGAAGTCCCATCAGGGAAGGGTACCGCAAATGTCCTCAAGTCGGACTGCTCTGGTATCGATCCTAAATGTTTTCACACCCTCCTCGATTTTTTTTCATCATTAACGTCTGCAACATTCGTGGCCTTAGATTTAATTGTCAATCAGTAGAACTCCACCTCTCCTCGACTAAGCCTCATATTATTTTCCTCACTAAAACACAGGTATCTGAGGCAACTGACAGTAGCCCCTTTTGTGTTTCCTCCTTTTTTCTCTGTCCTCATTTTCAATCCAAATCTAGATGTTGCGTCTATGTGTGCTACGACTTAACCTGCTCTCGTGCCCACGCTCTTGAATCTTTAGAGTTTTCCACAATCTGGCTACGACTACAGAGTCACTCTCAAACTAAATTTATCTGTGCTGTATTCTCACCTAACTCATCTGACCAGTAGAAAATCTTTGACTACTTAAATTTCATAACAGACCACATTCTGCCTTTCTTCTCTTTTGCTTAGATTTCCATTCTTAGAGACTTCATTATTCACCACCAGGTTTGGGTTTCCTCTCACACCATTGAAATAACCTTTAACTTTGATATTTCTCATGCCCTAGAGCAACTGGTGCAACACCTTACTCGTATTCCTGACTGTCTTACAGATTCACGCAACATTCATGACCTTTTCCTAACTTCTCATCCTGCTTATGTTGTTACCCTATTCTCTCTGATGGGGTCCTCTGATCAAAATATCATATCTGTATCTTATTCTAGCGCTTCAACCCTTTTTCAGGATCCCTCTGATATGAGGTGCCTCCAACATTTTGCTTCTGCCAGTTGGGGGGACCTGAGGAGTTACTATGCCGATTTTCCTTGGAATGACTACTTCTGTGTCAGAGATCCGTCTATGTATTCCAAATTATAACAGAGTTGATAGTGTATAGAATGAAGACGCACATTCCTCACTCTTTCTTTCGACCTAAAGCTCTTTCTTTGGTTTAACACAGCCTGCTTTCGTGGTAAACATGTTAGAGAGTTGGCCAACGAAAGGTACTTGTGCCTTCCATCACTTGAATTTCATGCGCTTTATGTTTCTGCAAAGTCTATTTTCCAACTAGCAAAAAAGTCATTCTCTAATAGAAAGTGTCAAAATATTTCGAGATATAACTCCCCTCGTGACTTCTGGCATCCAGTCTAAAACATCTCCATTATCTTTGCTTCTTCATCTTTTCCTCCTTTATTTCAACCAGATGATATCACTGCCATCTCATATATTTCTAGAACTGAATTTCTCTCTCAAACCTTTGCTAAAAACTCTATCTTGGATGATTTGATGTTTGTTCCTCCTTCTTCTCCAACCTGTGACTACTTCATGTTACCCATTAAGATCCTACGCAGTGATGATTTCCCATGCCCTTGCTGGCCTAATCACTCAGAAAGGTAATGGACCTAATGGGGTCCCTCCTATTGTTCTCCAAAATTATGCCTTCGTGCTTGCACCTTGCTTCCAACTCTTTCTATCAACATCTACCTTTCCTTCTTGTTGGAAGGTTGCTTACATTGAGGCTGTTTCCAAAAAAAGGTGACCGTTCTAATCACTTAAATTACCGTCCTATTGTTTTAATTTCCTGCATATCTGAAGTTTTGAATCTATCTTCAACAGAAAGATTCTTAAACATCTATAACTACACAATATTTTACTTGATCCCCAGAATGGGTTCCATCAATGCCACTCTACTGGTGATCTAGCTTTTCTTACTGAGTCTTTGTCTTCCACTTTTAGAGATAATGGTGAAACTTTTGCTGATCCCTTAGACATATCAAAAAAGGTTTTGATAGAGTCTGGCACAAAGCTTTGATCTTCAAACTACACTCCTACAGCTTTTATCATTTCTCTGTAACTTCATCTCAAGTTTCCTTTCTGTCTTTTCAATTACTGCTGTGATAGACGGTCACGGTTCTTCTAAATCTATTAACAATAATGTTCCTCATGGTTTCTTTCTACTAATCATCATTGATCTTTTAAACCAAACTTCTTGTCCTATCCACTTCTATGCTGATGATACACACTGCACTTTACCACGTCTTTTCGTAGATGTCCAACCCTTCAGGAAGTAAACAATTCATGCAGGGAAGCCAAAGAAAGCCTGATATCTGATCTCTTTAAAATTTCTGCTTGGAGCAGAGCAAGCATAATGTTTTCTGTGCCTGAAAAACTAATTTCCTTCATCTACCATCTCCACACAGTATCCCAGACAACTATTATTTCCTCTCAGTGACACTCAACTATGCCCCTCTTCCACACTGAATACCCTCAGTTTTTCCTTTACTTATAATTTAAACTGGAAGTTATCACATCTCATTTTTAGCTAAAATAAGTTCTAAATTAAGGCGTTCTGAGTCGTCTCCGCCAGTTTTTCTCACCCCCACCGCCCTCAGCTCTGTACAGAAGCCTTATCTATCCAGTGTATACATGCTTAACATGTATTGGGGCGGTTCCACTCACACCGCTCTTCTAGAATCGAAAAGCTTTTCGTCTCATCAACTCCTCTCCTATAACTGCCTGTCTTCAGTCTCTTTCTCATCGCAGCAATGTTGCATCTCTTGCAATGTTGCTATCTTCTACTGCTATTTTCATTCAAACTCCTCTCTTGATTTTGCTAACTACATGCCTCCCCTCCTGTCGTGGCTTCGCTGCACAAGACTTTTTTCTTTCTCTCACCCCTATCCTGTCCACCTCTTTAATGCAAGAGTTTACCAGTATTCTCAATCATTCATCCCTTTCTCTGGTAAATTCTGGAACTCCCTGCCTACTTCTGTATATCATCCTTTCTATGACTTGATTTCTTTCAAGAGGAAGATTTAAGGAAACTTTTACTTCATTACTCGGTTTTTCTGTTTGGAATTATCTGTAGGAACTGGCTTTAAGTGGCCATTTTATTATGTTTTTTATGTGGATGCCTTTTGTTGCCCTTGGTCAGTGGCGTTCTTGTATTAAAATACACAGAAGGAAAAAAAACAAAAACAAAGCGCTGGATACACATATGAATAAATAAAAGTATTTAAATAAGATAAAATTATTTTATTATAAAAAAAAAAAAAATAAAAATAATAATAATAATAATAATAATAATAATAATAATAATAATAATAATTATTATTATTATTATTATTATTATTATTATTATTATTATTGTTGTTATTATTATTATTATTGTTATTATTATTAATTATTATGATTATTATTATTATTATTATTATTATTATTATTATTATTATTATTATTATTATTATTATTATTATTATTACTATTATTATTATTATTATTACTATTATTATTATTATTATTATTATTATTATTATTATTATTGTTGTTATTATTATCATTATTATTATTATTATTATTATTATTATTATTATTATTATTATTATTATTATTATTATTATTACTATTAACATTATTATCATTTTTTATTTTTATTAAATAGCTATAATAATAGAACATAAGAACATAAGAACATAAGAAATAAGGGAAGCTGCAAGAAGCGACCAGGCTTACACGTGGCAGTGTAAGCCTGTATGAAACACACCTACCTATTTCCATCTGCTATCCTCATCCATAAACTTGTCTAATCTTCTCTTAAAGCTCTCTAGTGTCCTAGCACTAACTACATGATTACTGAGTCCGTTCCACTCATCTACCACTCTATTTGAGAACCAATTTTTTTCCTATCTCCTTCCTGAACCTAAATTTTTCAAGCTTGAACCCGTTATTTTTTGTTCTACCCTGGTTGCTGATCCTAAGAATTTTGCTTACATCTCCCTTGTTATAACCATTATACCACTTAAAGACTTCTATCAGGTCCCCTCTTAACCTACGTCTGTCTAAAGAATGTAAATTTAACAGCTTCAACCTCGCCTCGTAAGGGATACTCCTCATCCCTTGTATCCTTTTAGTCATTCTCCTCTGTACTGATTTTAATAGACCTATATCTTTCCTGTAATGTGGGGACCAGAACTGCACTGCGTAGTCTAGATGAGGTCTGACCAGCGCCAAGTATAACTTTAATATTACTCCCGGTCTTCTACTTTTAACACTCCTAAAAATGAATCCTAGTACCCTATTTGCCTTGTTTCTGGCTTCTATGCATTGTTTCCCTAGACGGAGTTCAGAGCTAACTATAACTCCTAAATGTTTCTCGTACCCTGTACCTACCAGAGTTTGGTTGTCTAATGTGTACCTATTGTGTGGGTTTCCTCTACCTACGCTAAGCACTTTGCATTTATTGATATTAAATTGCATTTGCCATCTATCCGTCCATTCATTCATTCTATCTAAGTCTTCCTGCAAGGCGATGGCATCCGATTCTGACCTAATTAATCTACCTATCTTTGTGTCATCCGCAAATTTACTAACACCACTACTAATTCCACTATCCAAGTCATTGATATACATTAGAAATAACAATGGCCCTAATACTGATCCCTGTGGCACCCCACTTATTACATGACCCCACTCGGATTTCGAGCCGTTTATTACCACTCTCTGTCGCCTGTCACTAAGCCATGACCCTATCCAGCCTAACGCCTTCCCATCTATCCCGTGTGCCCTAACATTTCTCAGGAGCCTTTGATGGGGTACCTTGTCAAATGCTTTACTAAAGTCCAGATATAAGATATCATAACTATCACCATTATCTACTGCCTCGTACACCTTACTGTAAAAAATTAACAAGTTTGTCAGGCAAGACAAACGTGAAGCCATGCTGTGACTGATTTATCAAGTTATGTTTGTCTAAATGTTCCCTAATGTTCCTCGCTATTATTGACTCTAACATTTTACCTACAATTGAAGTTAAGCTGACAGGTCTATAATTAGACGCTAAAGTTTTATCTCCTTTCTTAAAGATGGGTACTACCCATTAATAATAAAAATAACAATAATAATAATAATGATAATAATAATAATAATAATAATGATAATAATAATAATAATAATAATAATAATTATTATTATTATTATTATTATTATAATAATAATAATAATAATAATAATAATAATAATAATAATAATAATAATAATAATAATAATAATAATATAAACAATACACTTCAAGTATTGGACTAGGAAATGCGTTGAAAATATTTTGATTATTTCAAGTCTTAAGAACTGAATAATGACTTTATTCATATTTCATATATTTAATTATTCGTATCTTCCTGTTCAGATCACGTTATTTCATTCTTTTTCTTATCTATTTATTCATTAATTTGCCGTGAATAACGAGGTTTTTTCATTCCTTCTCATGTCGTAATATTCCTAAATGGCGCTCCTTTCGGTAATATTTCTTTCTCACCCACTGAACCCTGACCCCCATTTTTTTACTGCATCATATGACTCACTCACTCATTTAGCCCTAAGCTCAATTCACTCTTTCTAAATTAACATTCACAGTGATTTTGTAAAATGGACCTTGAGTTTAACTCAGTGCACTCACAAGGGCTAACGCACACACTTGCAGCCTCACATTCACATGTCCTGTTCACAAAACAAATCCATCACAAAGGATGAAGGTATTACGTGGTGCTGAAGGTTGAAAGGGTGTTCTTGAGCCCGGCAGTACAGGGGACATGGCGGTGTTGATGCAAGAGTGCGATGAAGAGGTGGAGACGACGCTATAAATGGTCTCCTCACACAAGTATCATGGCCTATATTTATATTTTTTTGGCTAGCTCTACCAAGATACCAATCGTCATCATACTGGATAACTAACGAAGTCACATACGTTTTAAAGTAAATCGTCTCCTTTTCATACAACCATAAAAAAAGAAGTGAAATTTTATTCAATATGTTTATTGTGACATGATACCATCTGTTCAAGATTGCAGGACACATTGGTTTGATATCATTAAGCTCGGGCAAAGTTTCAGTTTGCTTTACATTCCTGCTAGTGTTACAAGCTAGCCTTGCATGATGCAATATAAGTGAACAAGTATTGTTGTGTTACTCACTAATTTAGGTTTCGTTTATTCATTGTTCGGTGTCCTTCGCGTATGCAACCCAACTGATCCTAATAATAAATAGTTCAGTTTCTTTTTTATGTACTTATTAATTAATTAATTTATTTTTTTTTTACTCTGAGAAATTTTACACATTATTATTCATATATATATATATATATATATATATATATATATATATATATATATATATATATATATATATATATATATATATATATATATATATATATATATATATATATATATATATAAGGGTAGAACAGGAGGGCTCAGGTGGAAATCCAGTGCGGGGATTTGAAATTGTGAATAATTCAGTCATAGTTTCAAAAAATTTGGAGCTATAAAGTGTCTCATGACGAGACGAGTGACAACAATACACAAATTGATCGTGTGGATGTAATAAACGATAGATATATATACAATTAACGATAAATAAAACAATAAGTTGCGTGGCACCATGCCTGCCCGGGCAGGAGATAGGAAGGAGCGACGCTAGCAGGGAACAAGCTGATTATTAATCAGATCACACAGTTTCCCTCCGAGACAGTGACAATGAATACCTTCAGATAGTATTGTGTGGAAATGATGTTTCTCCGACGTGATTATTCGCCATGCCCGGTCATTTTGTCTGTTGCAAGTCCGCGCTTGAATTTCAGAACGCGATTAAACAGCGCCTTAAAATTAATATATGCATAAAATATTTTCGATCTATAATAACATATACCTTCACTTCCTGAAACTTATGGAACTAGCGTTACACACACACACACACACATACACACACACGGTGTGTGTGTGTGTGTGTGTGTGTGTGTGTGTGTGTGTGTGTGTGTGTGTGTGTGTGTGTGTGTGTTGATTGACACCTTGAAAAGTCAAGGTGACGTGGGCCTTGATGACTAGAGCTGACCCACAGCTGTTTTTTTTTTTCTCTTATTTGTATGACTTAAGTGATGGATGGCAGTGACTCCCCACTCAGCTAAGTCTCATTTACCCGCGTGAGCAGTGTGTGAGATACACCGAGGAGCAGTGTGGTTCATATGGTCCATTTGTCTGGATGGGCAGAGAAAATTAAGAAGAAGATTTTTAACGTGGTGGTGGACATAGGGTCACCAAGCGCATTATTGTGTTGGCTAGTGTATCATGGATAATGTGTGGTGCGTTGCCGGACGTCTTTTTCACAGAGTTGGCAGTTGCTGGGCAGTCTTGTATCTAGTGTGAGAGTGGTGTATTGGTTTGTGCTTTGCAGTGTGTGCAGACTTCGGGTAAAAGATCTTGTAACTCTGAGAGGAACTTAAACCCCAGACTAAGTCTGTGCATGCGTGTTCTAATGTGTCTTGGTAGTGTCTGTTCAGGGAGTGAGGTGTTGTTCGTGGCGATGGTGTACCAATTTGCGTTTGGTGATCCTTCCGCGGCCTCCATATGGAGTTTTGTCCAGTTTCTTTGTAATGCTGTTTGTTTCATGGTGGTCTTGAATGCTGTTCTGGGTTTTGGGATGTGTGTTGTGACTGCGAGGAGCTTCAGAGCGTCCTTAACGATAGCGTCGACTTTGTTGTTTCCTTGAACCCCTGAATGACTTGGAATCCAGTTGAAGTGTATGTGTCTGTTCTGTAACTTAATTCATGTGACTATAGCGTGTATGGATGTATATATATATATATATATATATATATATATATATATATATATATATATATATATATATATATATATATATATATATATATATATATATATATATATATATATATATATATATATATATATATATATATATATATATATATATATATATATATATATATATATATATATATATATATGTTGTCGTTTGGTGTGTGTTGTCTGAGTACTTGCAGGGAGCTCAAGGAGTCGGTGTGGATGATCACATCTCCTTGTTTATTTTCTGCATGAGCTAGGGCCTGTTGGATTGCTACTAATTCCGTCTGCAGGGCAGACGGAAGTGGGCTGCTTCAGTCTAATGAGTGAAGGCAGCTGCTACTCTTTGCGTCACTGGATCTACTGAACCGTCCGCAAAGTAGACTTCTGCTCCTTTATTCTGCACAGCTGACAGGGCTTGTTGTGCTTTGTTTGCAAACTGGTGCGTACTGAGCTGTGTCTTTTTTGTGCTGAGTTTTGTTATTGTTATTTCCCAAGGTTTGTTGAGCCATGGTAGTGATGGAACAAAGTTTCGGTGAGGATGATCTGTGTGGTGGTGAAGGAATACATCCTGGGCGTTGAAAGATCGAATGCAGTTTGCCGCTCTTCTGATTCATTTATTGTCCGTGAATAGCACGGGGTCTTGTCTCAGAGTCTGTTGGAGTTTCTGAAGTAGTGTGGTGTTACATGAGCTGGTTGCGTGTTTGTGAAGGAGTGGTATGTAGGGGGAGTGTAATCTGTTATGTATGGTGGGCAATCTGCATTCGGCTTGTAAGGTTGAGGTTTTTTGTTCATTTGGGGGGCCACGAGTATTATCCGTCGTCCTTTGTTCTGTAGTTTTTTGTAAAGTGTCTATATGTTTTTATTTGGCTGTTGTCAGTACCGGGGATACGTAATCAACTAGTGATCTGATAGTTTGTAGGTAATATAAGGTGATCACTCGTGCATTTGCTCCTCTTTCTAGGCTTGATAGGGATCTCATAGTCCTGATTCTGTGCTCTAGGCGTTCTTTAAGGGAGGCCGTGTGAGCATTGAATTTTAGGTCTTAGTCTATCCAAATGCAGAGGTATTGCTGGTTCTGTGCACATTCCAGAGGGCTGTCATGGGGATACAGTGGTGTCTCTGGGGATTGTTGCCTAAGGAGATGGATCTCGTTTTATTTAGGTTTATTTTGAGTCCTAAGGACTGGCATTTTTTAAAACTGTACTCACTGTCCGTTGGGAATTTGTGATGTTTTTTTGTGTCTGTTTTCATGTGTAATTATTGCAATGTCGTCAGCATAGCAGAGGATATGCGACCCAGCTGGAAGTGTAAGTGTGACGAGATTTTCCATAAGAGTGTTGAATAAAAAAGGGCTTAAAATGCTGCCCTGTGGCGTGTCGTTAGAGAATGTTTTTTGTTTCGGAGTAATGCCCTTGATATCTGACTCTTGCTGTTCTATTCGTGAGGAAGTCTTTTTGTCCATTTTCGTAATTTGCCTTTAACACCTTTCACAACCAGGGAGTCAAGGATGGCAGTGGGACTGGCGAGGTCAAATGCTTTTGCTAAGTCAAGGAAGGTCACGATTGCCTTTTTGTCGGATTTTGTTGCCAGCATTTGGAGAAGGCAATCCCTGGTACCTTTTCCTTGTATGTATGCGTAGATATTAGCACTGAAGGGCTTTGTGGTCCACCTGAGTCTCTCAAGGACCATTCTCTCTGCAGTTTTGCCGAGACAACTCAGTGCAGAGATGGGACTTGTTTTGCCTGGTTCTTTGGGCTTGGGAATGGGTCATATGGTGGCTTCTTTCCATCCTGATGGGAGTATGCTCATGTTGTATGATTTGTTGATGAGTCGTAATAGATGATCGTGAACGACTAGACCCGCCTTTCTTATCATGGAGTATGTGATATTGCCCAACCCTGTGGCTGTGTCCTTCCTTTGTTTCAAGGCCTTTTCGAGTTCTGTTTTTGTGAATGGGATGTTTGTGTGTGCTTGACTGTTGCAGGTACGATGGATATTTTTCGTTCTGGTTGGCTCTGTCATCATAAAACCACCAGTCCTTCTAATTCTTTTCGGAATGTTCACGAGTCGAACGTTGGCGTCAACTGCAGTCTGTAACACTTTGACGAGGTGTTTTTCAGCTTCTTGCTGAGTGAGTGGTGTTTCATTATTGGCCAGAAATCGGTTGATGGTGTGTTGAAAGTCCTGCCAGTTTGCTCTTGCTCTGTTACATCGTGATGGTGGTGAGATTTTTTTTTTTTTCCGTATTGCTTGTGTGATGTTGATAGTTTTTTTTTTTTTTATGTAGGAAGGATACTGGCTAAGGGCAACAAAAATCTAATAAAAAAAATGCACACTGAAATGCCAGTCCCATAAAAGGGTCAAAGCAGTGGTCAAAAATTGGTGGATAAGTGTCTTGAAAACTCCCTCTTGAAGGAATTCAAGTCATAGGAAGGTGGAAATACAGAAGAAGGCAGGGAGTTCCAGAATTTAGCAGAGAAAGGGATGAATGATTGAGAATACTGGTTAACTCTTGCGTTAGAGAGGTGGACAGAATAGGGGTGAGAGAAAGAAGAAAGTCTTGTGCAGCGATGCCGCGGAAGGAGGGGAGGCATGCAGTTAGCAAGATCAGAAGAGCAGTTGGCATGAAAATAGCGGTAGAACACAGCTAGATATGCAACATTGCGGCGGTGAGAGAGGGGCTGAAGACAGTCAGTTAGAGGAGAGGAGTTGATGAGACGAAAAGCTTTTGATTCCACCCTGTCTAGAAGAGCAGTATGAGTGGAACCCCACCAGACATGTGAAGCATACTCCATACATGGACGGATAAGGCCCTTGTACAGAGTTAGCAGCTGGGGGGGTGAGAAAAACTAGCGGAGACGTCTCAGAACACGCAATTTCATAGAAGCTGTTTTAGCTAGAGATGAGATGTGAAGTTTCCAGTTCAGATTATAAGTAAAGGACAGACCGAGGATGTTCAGTGTAGAAGAGGAGGACAGTTGAGTGTCATTGAAGAAGAGGGGATAGTTGTCTGGAAGATTGTGTCGAGTTGATAGATGGAGGAATTGAGTTTTTGAGGCATTGAACAATACCAAGTTTGCTCTGCCCCAATCAGAAATTTTAGAAAGATCAGAAGTCAGGCGTTCTGTGGCTTCCCTGCGTGATATGTTTATCTCCTGAAGGGTTGGACGTCTATGAAAAGACGTGGAAAAGTGCAGGGTGGTATCATCAGCGTAGGAGTGGATAGGACAAGAAGTTTGGTTTAGAAGATCATTAATGAATAATAAGAAGAGAGTGGGTGACAGGACAGAACCCTGAGGAACACCACTGTTAATAGATTTAGGAGAAGAATAATGACCGTCTACCACAGCAGCAATAGAACGGTCAGAAAGGAAACTTGAGATGAAGTTACAGAGAGAAGGATAGAAACCGTAGGAGGGTAGTTTTGAAATCAAAGCTTTGTGCCAGACTCTATCAAAGGCTTTTGATATGTCCAAGGCAACAGCAAAAGTTTCACCAAAGTCTCTAAAAGAGGATGACCAAGACTCAGTAATGAAAGCCAGAAGATCACCAGTAGAGCGGCCTTGACAGAACCCATACTGGCGATCAGATAGAAGGTTGTGAAGTGATAGATGTTTAAGAATCTTCCTGTTGAGGATAGATTCAAAAACTTTAGATAGGCAGGAAATTAAAGCAATAGGACGGTAGTTTGAGGGATTAGAGCGGTCACCCTTTTTAGGAACAGGTTGAATGTAGGCAAATTTCCAGCAAGAAGGAAAGGTAGATGTTGACAGACAGAGCTGAAAGAGTTTGACTAGGCAAGGTGCAAGCACGGAGGCACAGTTTCGGAGAACAATAGGAGGGACTTCATCAGGTCCATACGCCTTCCGAGGGTTTAGACCAGCGAGGGCATGGAAAACATTATTACGAAGAATTTTAATAAGCGGCATGAAGTAGTCAGAGGGTGGAGGAGAGGGAGGAACAAGCCCAGAATCGTCCAAGGTAGTATTTTTAGCAAAGGTTTGAGCAAAGAGTTCAGCTTTAGAAATAGATGTGATAGCAGTGGTACCATCTGGTTGAAGTAGAGGAGGGAAAGAAGAAGAAGCAAAGTTATTGGAGATATTTTTGGCTAGATGCCAGAAATCACGAGGGGAGTTAGATCTTGAAAGGTTTTGACATTTTCTGTTAATGAAGGAGTTTTTGGCTAGTTGGAAAACAGACTTGGCATGGTTCCGGGCAGAAATATAAAGTGCATGAGATTCTGGTGATGGAAGGCTTAAGTACCTTTTGTGGGCCACCTCTCTATCATGTATAGCACGAGAACAAGCTGTGTTAAACCAAGGTTTAGAAGGTTTAGGACGAGAAAAAGAGTGAGGAATGTACGCCTCCATGCCAGACACTATCACCTCTGTTATGCGCTCAGAAAACAAAGACGGGTCTCTGACACGGAAGCAGTAGTCATTCCAAGGAAAATCAGGAAAATACCTCCTCAGGTCCCCCCAACTAGCAGAGACAAAACGCCAGAGGCACCTTCGCTTAGGGGGATCCTGAGGAGGGATTGGAGTGATAGGACAAGATAAAGATATGAGATTGTGATCGGAGGAGCCCAACGGAGAAGAAAGGGTGACAGCATAAGCAGAAGGATTAGAGGTCAGGAAAAGGTCAAGAATGTTAGGCGTATCTCCAAGACGGTCAGGAATACGAGTAGGGTGTTGCACCAATTGCTCTAGGTCATGGAGGATAGCAAAGTTGTAGGCTAGTTCACCAGGATGGTCAGTGAAGGAAGAGGAAAGCCAAAGCTGGTGGTGAACATTGAAGTCTCCAAGAATGGAGATCTCTGCAAAAGAGAAGAGGGTCAGAATGTGCTCCACTTTGGAAGTTAAGTAGTCAAAGAATTTCTTATAGTCAGAGGAGTTAGGAGAGAGGTATACAGCACAAATAAATTTAGTATGAGAATGACTCTGTAGTCGTAGCCAGATGGTGGAAAACTCAGAAGATTCAAGAGCGTGGGCACGAGAGCAGGTTAAGTCATTGCGCACATAAACGCAGCATCCAGCTTTGGATCGAAAATGAGGATAGAGAAAGTAGGAGGGAACAGAAACGGGGCTACTGTCAGTTGCCTCAGACACCTGAGTTTCAGTGAGGAAAAGAAGATGAGATTTAGAAGAGGAGAGGTGGTGTTCTACAGATTGAAAATTAGATCTTAGACCGCGAATGTTGCAGAAGTTAATTAAGAAAAAGTTGAGGGGGGTGTCAAGACACTTAGGGTCGTCGACGGAAAGGCAGTCCGACCTAGGGACATTTATGGTCCCCTCCCCAGATGGGGACTCCGAGGCTGGTGTAGGAGTCGCCATGATTTTAAAATTTTTGAGTGAAGGGTGTGTGTGTTATTAGGTGCTTGTAGTTTTGTGTGGAGGAAGAGAGTTGTTTTTAGAGGGCAGGCTGTGACTATCCCCTTGTGTTGTGAGACACAAAGGGAAACGTTCAGTGAGGTCACAGCTGGGTTTAATGATAAGTTCACAGCACCCCCTGAACAGTGCTTTAGACCTCACTGGGAGTAATTATCGTTTCGGCAGGTGTCTACTGCCTCCTCCTATTATGTTAAAGTGGTCGCTTGCTAAGTGGTCATGTACTTTCCAGGTAGCATAATTTTGTAGATGATGTCAAGTAAAGAATGCCACCAGCGATGTGAGTGGGTTCTTTCCTGTTGAGGAGTTTGGCTTCTGGTACATTCTTCATCACTTTTGTCAAATGGTGTCCGTTCCTGTTGCGGCTTCTTGAACCGATTTCATCGTGGTGGGCATTGAAATCTCCTTCTATTATTGCCTCTGTGGTGGCACAGACGACTAAAAGCTCTCTGACATCAAGTCTGGAAGCACTGGGTGAACAATATATGTTATAAACTTGAATGTCTCCTGCGTTGAGTTGCAGTGTTACGCCTATAACCTTCACTCTCTCACCACAGTGTATAGGTTGCATGATCTTTGTACTAGGGATGGATGCTCGTACAAGGATGGAAACTCCCTGAGCTCCTCCTGCTATAGCCGGTTAGTGGTAGGCTGTGTATCCATTGAAGTTTAATGTTGTGTCATTTAAGAGTCTTGTTTCTTGGAGGAGGATGATATCTCTTCTGTTCTCTCTTGCATCTGACATGAGGAGGTGCTGTTTGTTTCTAATGCTGTTGACATTCCATTGCAGGATTTTGATCGTGTTTTCATGGTTGTCAGTCCCAGTGCTATTTTCCCTTCTTCTATTTGGGCGCTTGCCGGTGTCACCCCTTCTTGTGGAGTTGTATCCTGTCTGGTCGGTGTAGTGTGAGTCGTTCTCGTTGGGCTGCGGGATGTCCGCGGTCGTGTTGATGGTTGTGTTGGTATGGTTAGTTTGGCCACTACTTGGTCTGCCATCTCCTCTAGCGTGTTCTGTGGAAACTGTTTCTCTATCATGTTTGTACGTGTTGTCTGGGGCGACTTCCTGATCGGGTTTGAGCTGCAGCTTATCCCAAGGGAGGGAACTCGGCTGTCGGGGATGGTGGAGGCGAAGTCATCTCTTCCTGTCTGTTGCCCCAGGTGGAGGCTGCTTCTCGAAGGCAGGGTTCGTAGCTAAAGCGGGCCTGTGTTTCACCATCCAGTTGATTTGTTCTACTTTCTGGTTCTCGACCAGTTCTTGTCTGATGCTGCAGTTTCTGTTCCACGAGTGATGGTTTTGGAGACAGTTCGGCATTTTGCTGTTGTTTGCTCTCCCTTCTTTGTGTCTCTTGATACAGGTGTCGGTTTCGTGCTGGCCTGCGCATACTCCACATCTGCTGGGGAGGGTGCAGTTGGCGCGATGGTGACCAAATCTTTGGCATTTGAAACATCTTAGAGGTTCCCTGCTGAAAGATCTGGTATAGAATGTCCTCCAGCTGCCTACCTCCAGGAATCTTGGCAGGGGACCGTCTACCGTGATGGCTATTTGTCTTGTAGGCTCGTTATTCCTCATGGTGCATCTCGTCGCTTTTAGGATCTTCAGGTGTTTCAGGATCGCGGAAGGTGGCATAAGTAGCGGACAGCGGAGCAGGACGCCTTGCATTGTTCTTCCTTCTGTTGGTTGGAGTTCTACCTTCCTTCCCTTTCCTTTCCTTTAGTGCTGTCAGCTGCTCGGAAATGTATATAGATCGCGGGGTGATTAAGACTTGTCCGGATTGGAGAAACTTCAGGGCTAATTTCTCCACTCCTGAGTGTTCCTGTATTGCCTCTGCTACATCCAGGGAAGAGGTGAATCCGTTCGTCGGCGGGATGATGAGCTTGGGAATCCTGCGTGGCTGCAGTTTCCCTGGAATGATCTCTTGGCGCTTCATGTTGTTAGGACTGGTTTCCTTTCTTCTTGTGGCGGCAGTTTGTCGCTGTCGTACATCCCTCCTCGTTTTCCTTGCCTTCTCGGTGCAGCTGGTGGCGCGTTGTTACCGTTGTCATCACTTTCTTGGTGTTGGCGTTTTGGTCGGTCAATTTCCATGGTGTTCGATCTTGGATATCTAGGTATTGGAGTCTCGGTGGTCGGGTTTCTCCATGTGCAGTTAGTAGACTTTTCTTGTACCATCGTCGTCTAGCGTAAAGTTAAAGTTCTATCCTCCCTGCCTTGCAGTTGGCGGTTGCTGCCGACAACCCAGCTCCTAAAAGCCGTCGTAGCTGTCCCTCCCTGCGTAAAAGCTAAATGGGGCAGTTATGGAAGGCCTGCCCAAGATAAATTGCTTTATCCCTGGAAGACAGGGGGGTGTACTATGCCACGGTACCTCCAAGGCTGCACTAACCAAACCTTAGAGACCCCTGGTGGCTCCGAGTTTCTCTGAGACTTGCCGAAGGCCCCAGGTTCCCTCTTTACCAGTACGAAACCAATCAGATACCAGTAAGATAAACTGTTTAGATAGAGAGAGGCTAACGAAAGGGGGATGGCAAAGTAATGTTGGGTCCTCTTTCTACGAGAGACCGCAGATTTTTAGCAGCCTGGTAGGTGAGGCTCTCTCCTCACCTGGACGTAGAGGACAACTGTAGTCCCTCTACACTACTGCCGTCTATATATGGATCCCAGGGGATCGGTTTTGTGCAGTAAATCGCTAAAAGTGAGTGTTTCTACAAAATGCAAAGGGCAGATTTGGATGTACTGCTCGTTGGCGCCAGAGATAGGTTTCCCTCCTCTTTGATGCTGCTGAGATCATTGGGAGGGATGGTTTTTCGGCGAGATCTAGAGCGAAATTGCACGCACACATTGCCTTTACTTTATTTTATTAGTAGTTAGGTGAGGGAAAAGGAAGAGGTTTGACAGAAGAAAAAGTGAGAATCATGAAGGAAAGTAAAAGATTAGAGTTTGTGGGCGGGCCACGATGCTATTTTTTTTGTTTTGTTTTTGTTTTTGTTTTTCAGTTGGTCAGCATCAACTACCATTATTTATTTATTTATTTATTTATTACTTAATTATTTATTTATTTCTTTGTTTATTTTTAAACAACAATTCTGATGTCTGGGAGGTGGCCAATGATCTCATTATTGCCTCAACAAATATTCAATATTTCTGTTTATCATCAGCAGGACCCAGCTAAACAAATAATTCCCTAATACAAGACTGCTTATGAACTTTTTTTTCAGTAATGTGCAATTGGTGTGCAAAGAAAATTGCAATGTTGTATACTGTGCAAGTGTTAACTGTGTATTATAGCGCAGTGCATTAGTGCATATATACATTAGCAATCCATAAGTCCCTTTTTTTTTTATGTAGGATGGACACTGGCCAAGGGCAACAAAAATCCAGTAAAAAAAAAATATGCCAACATAAATGCCAGTCCCATAAAAGGGTCAAAGCAGTGGTCAAAAATTGATGAATAAGTGTCTTGAAACCTCCCTCTTAAAAGAATTCAAGTCATAGGAAGGTGGAAATACAGAAGCAGGCAGGGAGTTCCAGAGTTTACCAGAAAAAAGGAAGAATGATTGAGAATACTGGTTAACTCTTGCGTTAGAGAGGTGGACGGAATAAGGGTGAGAGAAAAAAGAAAGTCCTGTGCAGCGAGGCCGCGGAAGGAGGGAAGGCATGCAGTTAGAAAGATCAGAAGAGCAGTTAGCATGAAAATAGCGGTAAAACACAGCTAGATATGCAACATTGCGGCGGTAAGAGAGAGGCTGCAGACAGTCAGTTAGAGGAGAGGAGTCGCTGAGACGAAAAGCTTTTGATTCCACCCTGTCTAGTAGAGCAGTATGAGTGGAACTCCCCCAGACATGTGAAGCATACTCCATTCATGGACCGATAAGGCCCTTGTACAGAGTTAGCAGCTAGGGGGGTGAGAAAAACTGGCGGAGACGTCTCAGAACACCTAACTTCATAGAAGCTGTTTTAGCTAGAGATGAAATATGAAGTTTCCAGTTCAGATTATAAGTAAAGGACAGACCGAGGATGTTCATTGTAGAAGAGGGGGAGAGTTGAGTGTCATTGAAGAAGAGGATATAGTTGTCTGGAAGGTTGTGTCGAGTTGATAGATGGAGGAATTGAGTTTTTGAGGCATTGAACAATACCAAGTTTATTCTGCCCCAATCAGAAATTTTAGAAAGATCAGAAGTCAAGCGTTCTGTGGCTTCCCTGCGTGATATGTTTACTTCCTGAAGGGTTGGACGTCTATGAAAAGACGTGGAAAAGTGCAGGGTGGTATCATCAGCATAGGAGTGGATAGGACAAGAAGTTTGGTTTAGAAGATCATTAATGAATAATAAGAAGAGAGTGGGTGACAGGACAGAACCCTGACGAACACCACTGTTAATAGACATAGGAGAAGAACAGTGACCGTCTACCACAGCAGCAATAGAACGGTCAGAAAGGAAACTTGAGATGAAGTTACAGAGAGAAGAATAGAAACCGTAGGAGGGTAGTTTGGAAATCAAAGCTTTTTGCCAGACTCTATCAAAAGCTTTTGATATCTCCAAGGCAACAGCAAAAGTTTCACCAAAATCTCTAAAAGAGGATGACCAAGACTCAGTAATGAAAGCTAGGAGATCACCAGTAGAGTGGCCTTGACGGAACCCATATTGGCAATCAGATAGAAGGTTGTGAAGTGATAGATGTTTAAGAATCTTCCTGTTGAGGATAGATTGAAAAACTTTATATAGGCAGGAAATTAAAGCAATAGGACGGTAGTTTGAGGGATTAGAACGGTCACCCTTTTTAGGAACAGGTTGAATGTAGGCAAACTTCCAGCAAGAAGGAAAGGTAGATGTTGACAGACAGAGCTGAAAGAGTTTGACTAGGCAAGGTGCAAGCACGGAGGCACAGTTTCGGAGAACAATTGGAGGGACCCCATCAGGTCCATAAGCCTTACGAGGGTTTAGGCCAGCGAGGGCATGGAAAACATCATTGCGAAGAAATTTAATACGTGGCATGAAGTAGTCAGAGGGTGGAGGAGAGGGAGGAACAAGCCCAGAATCGTCCAAAGTAGAGTTTTTGCAAAGGTTTGAGCGAAGAGTTGAGTTTTAGAAATAGATGTGATTGAAATAGAGGAGGGAAAGAAGAAGAAGCAAAGTTATTGGAGATATTTTTGGCTAGATGCCAGAAATCACGAGGGGAGTTAGATCTTAAAAGGTTTTGACATTTTCTGTTAATGAAGGAGTTTTTGGCTAGTTGGAGAATAGACTTGGCATGGTTCCGGGCAGAAATATAAAGTGCATGAGATTCTGATGATGGAAGGCCTAAGTACCTTTTGTGGGCCACCTCTCTATCATGTATAGCACGAGAACAAGCTGTGTTAAACCAAGGTTTAGAAGGTTTAGGACGAGAAAAAGAGTGAGGAATGTACGCCTCCATGCCAGACAATATCACCTTTGTTTTGCGTTCAGCACACAAAGATGGGTCTCTTACACGGAAGCAGAAGTCATTCCAAGGAAAATCAACAAAATACCTCCCCAGGTCCCCCCAACTAGCAGAGGCAAAACGCCAGAGGCACCTTCGCTTAGGGGGATCTTGAGTAGGGATTGGAGCATTAGGACAAGATAAAGATATGAGATTGTGATCGGAAGAGCCCAATGGAGAAGAAAGTGTGACAGCATAAGCAGAAGGATTAGAGGTCAGGAAAAGGTCAAGAATGTTGGGCGTATCTCCAAGACGGTCAGAAATACGAGTAGGGTGTTGCACCATTTGCTCTAGGTCATGGAGGATAGCAAAGTTTTAGGCTAGTTCACCAGGATGGTCAGTGAAGGGAGAGGAAAGCCAAAGCTGGTGGTGAACATTGAAGTCTCCAAGAATGGAGATCTCTGCGAAAGGGAAGAGAGTCAGAATGTGTTCCAATTTGGAAGTTAAATAGTCAAAGAATTTCTTATAGTCAGAGGAGTTAGGTAAGAGGTATACAGCACAGATAAATTTAGTATGAGAGTGACTCTGTAGTCGTAGCCAGATGGTGGAAAAGTCGGAAGATTCGAGAGCGTGGGCACGAGAGCAGGTTAAGTCATTTCGCACATAAACGCAGCATCCAGCTTTGGATCGAAAATGAGGATAGAGAAAGTAGGAGGGAACAGAAAAGGGGCTACTATCACTGCCTCAGACACCTGAGTTTCAGTGAGGAAAAGAAGATGAGGTTTAGAAGAGGAGAGGTGGTGTTCTACAGATTGAAAATTAGATGTTAGACCGCGAATGTTGCAGAAGTTATTGAAGAAAAAGTTGATGGGGTTGTTAAGACACTTAGGGTCGTCGACAGAAAGGTAGTCCGACCTGGGGACATTTATGGTCCCCTCCTCAGATGGGGACTCCGAGGCTGGTGTAGAAGTCGCCATGATGATTTTAAAATTTCTGAGTGAAGGGCGTGTGTGTTATTAGGTGCTGTAGTTTTGTGTGGAGGAAGAGAGTTGTCTTTAGAGGGCAGGCTGTGACTGCTCTCTTTTGTTGTGGGACACAAAGGGAAACGTTCAGTGGGGTCACAGCTGGGTTTAATGATAAGTTCACAGCACCCCCTGAACAGTGCCTTAGACCTCACTGGGATCAATTATCTTTTTGGCAGGTGTCTACTGCCTCCTCCTATATCTCCTCCCCTAACTCAAGACTGCTTTCTAAAGTTGAATGTTACACCTAATGTCGGTCAACGACTGCCCCGTCACCCCAGCTGGGGATACTCTGCAGAGCATTGCCTCCTTATGTCTCTCGCTGGCACAGCTTCACTTAGCCTCAACGCTGGGGCACCGATTGGCTGCCGCTACTCAGGATACGACTTTCAACCTCGACCCTGCTGGCGGGTCCCAGCGTGGCTTTCCCGGATGAAATGTACCTCCGCAGGAACGGGGAAAATCCCCTCAGGAGCTACGACTTAATCGCTGTTACCCTGGCACACATGCTATTCCCACGCTCAGGGCGCAGGGCAAGGGAGAGGGGCTGACACTGACATCTTCATCTCGCTCGTAGGCTCAGAGATGCAAGGGACAATCTAATCTGTCTCAAGATTAATTAAGTTATTCCTTAACCAAATTCATTTGTTATTGGTATATGATCCTTAATTGCTTTTTCTTTTGTGTCATGCCAATTGTTTACTGCAGAGTCTATATTTTCTAAATATTTTTGATCTAGGATGTCATTATTTAAGTTATTTTCAATATATTCCTTAAATACATCCCAATCTGTCTGGAATATTTTAGGTCTAGGGAGGGCTGGAATCAATATTGGTGAAACTGAGATGGTTGTGACAATTGGGATATGATCACTGGTGGTGAGTGAACCAGGTGTTGATTGTATGTTATGGTGTGTCCTATAATTTGTTAGAGTAATATCAGGAGTTGTTCCTCTTCCTTGAGTGTAGAATGTAGTGAAATTAGTACCAATATGCTGCAAGGTTCTGTTATGTATGAGTGTCTGTATTTGTCTTCCTTTGGTGTTTGAGTGTTGGTAACCTAAACATGAGTGGTTAGCATTAAGATCAGCAAACATATAAACTGGTGTCTGTCTTCTGAAGAGTCTTATAAAGTCTGGAATTGGGATAAATGTACAAACAGGGGTTTGATATAAGATATATAGAAAGTATTATGTTTCCTGTTGTGGTTTCAATTTCCATTGATATTAGATGAGAAATAAAATCATCCATTATCTTATATTTGGTATTTCTTTTTATTGCCATGGTTGTACCATCCGCAGGGTTATTCATGGTATTCTTTTCATTTTTTTTTTTTATAAAAAGGTATTTTCATAACTTGATTGATATACAGTGATTGTTTATTAGTATTATATCAGGATCGATTTATCTATATATATTTGATAATGTAATCCTCCTATTGTTCCACTGTGTTGTGTTCCATTGTGTTGTATTACCTTAAATGAGTGCATAGCCATTTTTGTGTGAGATTTTGCTATTTCCTAGTACTATTGTTATTGTTATCTCTATTTATTGTTTTTATTTTATTTTTACTTAGAGTGTTTCCTTTGTCTTCTTTGATCTTTTGGTGGAGGTGTTTTGTCTGATATATGGCCTGATCGTATCTTCCTGAAGACACTATCTTCAACTATGCACCAAAATGAGTTGTCTAGTTTTATTTCATTTTTTTTTTCTAGTAGGTTTAATATTACACTTTCTTCTATAGTTTGTTCAGAATAAGTACATTTAAATTGAACTTCCTTCATTCCTTTTGTCAGGTCCTTAGGAGTCATGTGTTCAGGCCATGATGAGTTTTCTGAGGTACAAATGTGTAACTGTATATCTTTTCTTTGTATTTTAGTTTTGCTGACTGTTTTATCTATAGGAATTGTCTCTAGTTTGGTTGAATATTTTCTTTTTGCACTTTCTTGTGTTTGCCTCGTGTTCTCGTCTGTTACCGTATTCGCTCCTTCTTCTTCATGTGTCAAATTTTTGATAAGTAGACTGGATTTGGGTGTTTTAAGGATCTTGATGTTAGGTAAGTTATTTGCTGTTAGTGTTGCATTATTTTTTTTTTTCATAACATCCAGGTTCAGTGATGTTCATTATGTGAGCATGTAGCATGCATGTGTATAATTTTCGATGAGTATCTTTGTCAACAGGTGATGGTCCTGTGAAGTTCAAAGGTGTTAGTGTTGAAGTTTTTACAGCCTTTACATATGAGTTTATATCCTTTCTCTCTTTTTCTCTCTCTTTCTCTCTCATTCTCTCTCTCTCTCTCTCTCTCTCTCTCTCTCTCTCTCTCTCTCTCTCTCTCTCTCTCTCTCTCTCTCTCTCTCTCTCTCTCTCTCTCTCTCTCTCTCTCTCTCTCTTTCTCTCTCTCTCTCTCTTCTGTTTTATAGCTTCCTTTCTAAATGGGTATTTCATAGACAGTGTCCTGTGATCACTATCACAGCTGACACATTTCTTTGCTATGTTTTTATATTATCGCCATGTGTGGTTAGGTTGGGCACATTCAGAGTATATCTTAAGATCTTTATTTTGAGGACATGAATTGGTGTAATGGTCTTCAATTGTATAGCATCGGAAGTATGTCTGTATCTGGTAAAACTTTTCCTGCTGAATTTGAAATTTGGTAATGTTCATCTGGAACATCCTGCGCCCTTGGTCTATTACTTTAAGTGCCATTGCAGCCTGTCAGAAGGTTATTTTGAGAGGTATGGAGAAAGGAAATTTGAAGACATTGGTGACATTGTTATTTAGACATGGGTTGTGTTGTTGAAGTTCTTCTGCTATTTCTTCTTCGTTGTTCTTATATATGTGTGGATCTACATTGAATATTATTCTTAGCCTCTTAGCCTCTTAGCCCTTAACTCTGGAGGTAGTTGAGGAAAGAACTCATGTTCTGTAAGTTCCGCGGACGTCTGATCTTGGAAAATCTTGTCTAGCTCTTCACCACTGTAAATAATTACCAAAAATCCATTATTTACAGGGATGAGTTTAGTGATAAATATTTAATTTCTTGAAAGGACTCCCAGTAAAGCAAGCTTTCTTCAGGGATTCTTGGAGTCATGAGACTTAATTTTGTTTTTCATCAGTGTTGTACTGTATGTAGATAAATAATTTTATTTATTTATTTTTTTTTATCCTAAAAGCAAGACAGCTAAGGGCAGGGCCACAGCTACTGTGCTTACAGCCACCCCACTACGTAACCAGGTAACAAAATGAGTGTATAAATGTGTAGAGTGTCCAGAGTACATGTTGAGTCTGCGATGGGCAATGACCCAGAAGACCTGAGTATAGTTTGATCGCTAAACGACCTCCTATGCCCAAGGCCCACCTGTCCAAAGACATAGCCCGGCTCCCCCGTGTCCTAAAAACAAGACTGCCCAAAGAGCAGAACCACAGCTACCTAGGGAAGAAGAATACCTAGAGACAGACTCTATCAAAAGCTTTTGATATATCCAAGGCAAGAGCAAAAGTTTCAACAAAATCTCTAAAAGAGGATGATCAAGAATCAGTAGGGAAAGCCAAAAGATAACCAGTAGAGAGGCCTTGACGGAAACCCAACTGGTGATCAGATAGAAAGTTGTGAAGTGATAGATGTTTAAGAACATTCCTGTTGAAGATAGATATAGAAACCTTCTATATGCAAAAAATTTGTTTTAAATTCCTGCCTATCTAAAGTATTTTTAATCTATCCTCAACAGGACAGAAAATGTCAAAACCTTTCAAGATCGAACTTCCCTCGTGATTTCTGGCATCTAGCCAAAAATATCTCCAATAACTTTGTTTCTTCTTCTTTCCCTCCTCTATTTCAACCAGATGGCACCACTGCTATCACATCTATTTCTGAAGCTGAACTCTTTGCTTAAACCTTTGCTAAAAACTCTACCTTGGACGATTCTAGGCTTGTTCCTCCCTCTCCTCCACCCTCTGACTACTTCATGCCACATATTAAAATTCTTCGCAATGATGTTTTCCATGCCCTCGCTGGCCTAAACCCTCGGAAGGATTATGGACCAGACGGGGTCCCTCCAAAACTGTGCCTCCGTGCTTGCACCTTGCCTAGTCAAACTCTTTCAGCTCTGTCTGTCAACATCTACCTTTCCTTCTTGCTGGAAGTTTGCCTACATTCAACCTGTTCCTAAAAAGGGTGACCGTTCTAATCCCTCAAACTACCGTCCTATTGCTTTAATTTCCTGCCTATCTAAAGTTTTTGAATCTATTCTTAACAGGAAGATTCTTAAACATCTATCACTTCAAGACCTTCTATCTGATCGCCAGTATGGGTTCCGTCAAGGCCGCTCTACTGGTGATCTTCTGGCTTTCCTTACTAAGTCTAAGTCATCCTCTTTTAGAGATTTTGGTGAAACTTTTGCTGTTGCCTTGAACATATCAAAACCTTTTGATAGAGTCTGGCACAAAGCTTTGATTTCCAAACTACCTTCCTACGGTTTCTATTCTTCTCTCTGTAACTTCATCTCAAGTTTCCTTTCTGACCGTTCTATTGCTGCTGTGGTAGACGGTCACTGTTCTTCTCCTAAATTTATTATCAGTGGTGTTCCTCAGGGTTCTGTCCTGTCACCCATTCTCTTCTTATTATTCATCAATGACCTTCTAAACCAAACTTCTTGTCGTATCCACTCCTACGCTGATGATACCACCCTGCACTTTTCCACGTCTTTTCCTAGACGTCCAACCCCTCAGGAAGTAAATATTTTATGCAAGGGAGGCATAGAATCCCTGACTTCTGATCTTTCTAAAATTTCAGATTGGGGCAGAGCACACCTGGTATTGTTCAATGCCTCAAAAACTCAATTCCTCCATCTATCAACTTCACACAACCTTTCAGACAACTATCCCCTCTTCTTCAATGACAAACTTCTACACTGAACATGCTCGGTCTGTCCTTTACTTATAATTTGAACTGGAAACATCACATCTCATCTCCAGCTAAAACAGTTTCTATGAAGTTAGGCGTTCTGAGACGTTTCCGCCAGTTTTTCTCACCCTCTCAGCTGCTAACTCTGTACAAGGGCCTTATCCGTCCATGTATGGAGTATGCTTCACATGTCTCGGGGGGAGGGGGTGTTTTCCACTCATACTGCTCTTCTAGACAGGGTGGAATTAAAAGTTTTACATCTCAACTCCTCTCCTCTGACTGTCTTCAACCTCTCTCTCATCGCCGCAGTGTTGCATCTCTAGCTGTCTTCTACCGCTATTTTCATGCTAACTGCTCTTCTGATCTTGCTAACTGCATGCCTCCTCTCCTCCCGCGGCCTCGGTGCATATATATATATTTTTTTTTTTTTCTCTCACCCCTATTCTGTCTAGCTCTCTATTGCTAGAGTTAACCAATATTCTCAGTCATTCATCTATTTCTCTGGTAAACTTTGGAACTCTCTGCCTGTTTCTGTATTTCTACCTTCCTATGACTTGAATTCCTTCAAGAGGGAGGTTTGAAGATGCTTATCCTTCCATTTTTGACTAACGCTTTGGACCCTTTTTTTGTGACTGGCATCTCAGTGGGATTTCTTATTATTGAATTTTTGTTGCCCTTTGTTAGTGTCCTCCTATATAAAAAAAAAAAAATGCTTCTCCTCCCACGGCCCCCGCCTGCTAAGAGGCGTTGAAGAGGTAGGGAGAAGCTGCCTCCAAAGAGACTTCCTATCACCCTAATCCCCCAGACTGCCGCTTCCTTAAAGCACTTCTCTAGAGAAGCCTCCCTGAAGCAAGCTGAGGGAGTTCACCTTTGTACCACGGCAGTCCAGCTAGTGGGCGTGTGAATATGGAAGAAAAGAAAAGGCTACAAATAGAGAAGGCATGCAAATATCCAGGGAGTGGAAGATATTACCAAGGGGCCTCAGCTTGGAGGGGTGCTCCCCTTGAACGTCCTACAGGTCCCGGTAATACTTCCTAACCCTTCCCAACAGGAAAAGTCTATAGGAGGAAAGTCCTCTGAGGTTTAACTCCAGAAGGCAGAACTCCAAGTTACAGCTGAAGGACCCCTCCGGACACAGGTCCTAAGACTCAGTCGAAGAGTCAGTAGGTAGTCAGCAACAGAGTTCACTCTTGACTTGGTGTCTAAACAATATATATAAGTGAGAAGTCTGAGACTTCATCTCAAGTTTCCTTTCTGAACGTTCTATTGCTGCTGTGATACACGGTCACTGTTCTTCTTCTAAATCTATTAACAGTGATGTTCCTCAGGGTTCTGTCCTGTCACCCACTCTCTTCTTATTATTCATTAATGATCTTCTAAACCAAACTTCTTGTCCTATCCACTCCTACGCTGATGATACCACCCTGCACTTTTTCCTCGTCTTTTCATAGACGTCCGACCCTTCAGGAGGTAAACATTTCACGCAGGGAAGCCACAGAACGCTTGACTTCTGATCTTTCTAAAATTTCTGATTGGGGCAGAGCAAACTTGGTATTGTTCAATGCCTCAAAAACTCAATTCCTCCATCTATCAACTCGACACAACCTTACAGACAACTATGCCCTCTTCTTCAATGACACTCAACTGTCCCCCTCTTCTACACTGAACATCCTCGGTCTGTCCTTTACTTATAATCTGAACTGGAAACTTCACATCTCATCTCTAGCTAAAACAGCTTCTATGAAGCTAGGTGTTCTGAGACGTCTCCGCCAGTTTTTCTCACCCCCGCCAGCTGCTAACTCTGTACAAGGGCCTTATCCGTCCATGTATGGAGTATGCTTCACATGTCTGGGGGGATTCTACTCATACTGCTCTTCTAGACAGGGTGGAATCAAAAGCTTTTCGTCTCATCAACTCGTCTCCTCTAACTGACTGTCTTCAGCCTCTCTCTCACCGCCGCAATGTTGCATATCTAGCTGTCTTCTACCGCTATTTTCATGCTAACTGCTCTTCTGATCTTGCTAACTGCATTCTTCCCCTCCTTCCGCGGCCTTGCTGCACAAGACTTTCTTCTTTCTCTCACCCCTATTCTGTCCACCTCTCTAACGCAAGAGTTAACCAGTATTCTTAATCATTCATCCCTTTCTCTGGTAAACTCTGGAACTCCCTGCCTGCTTCTGTATTTCCACCTTCCTATGACTTGAATTCCTTCAAGAGGGAGGTTTCAAGACACTTATTCATCAATTTTTGACCACTGCTTTGACCCTTTTATGGGACTGGCATTTCAGTGGGCATTTTTTTATTAGATTTTTTGTTGCCCTTTGCCAGTGTCCTTCCTACATGAAAAAAAAAAAATGCCCGGGAACTCACGGGGCGGAACAGAGGGAAAGGGATCCCGAGTTCCCCAGGTCAATTGATCTCGCAAGTGTTCTTTGTATATGCATGTATTAATATTGTTTTTTTTTTCCTTTTCAGGAGTGAAGAAGTGCGGAGGAAGTCAGTTTTATCATTTTGTTTTTGCAGGAGCCTCAGGTAAGTATGGTAAGTATTATTTGTATATCGGGTCAGGTACAATATTTTATAAATTTAGGTTGTATCGAATAATATTTTGTTTTCCTTCAGTTTAATCATGGCATGGTGTTCAAGGCCTTCTAATCTATCCCATATTCTCTTAGCTCTTTCATGGAGCCTGATGTTTAGGGGAAGTATATGTGTAATTTCATAAATTTGAATTGTGTTCAGTATGTATGGATATCTTTGATTCGTTGCGAATCTTAGGGCTTTATATTTTGGACTTTCTGTAATTTACTTATTTGGGTTTTGCTAAAAGAATGGGTGGGTATTGAAGGATAATCTAGGATCGGGAGCACTAGAGCTTTCACTAGGTGAATTTTAATTTTGTTGTGCATTTCTCGTAGTCTATAGAGCTTCTTTAGAACTGAAAGTCCTGTGTGTGTTTGTAATACCCGTTTGTTGTTATATGATGTCCTAAACATTTACCCTCAGGTTGGAATTCTGTTACGTCTTCATCTATATTTAATGGCGTAGTTCCTCTGGCACCCAGGTGTAGTGATGTAAATTTCATGAGATTAGTCTGAATCCTCCACACTTTCTCAAATCTGTTCACTTGTAGAATTGCCTGTTCTGTCTGTTTATTCATCATATTCTTAGATTTGCCTGGATACCCAGTTATTTGTGTTATATCCTCAACATAGCATACGTTGATGTTCCTATTGAATGTTTGAAGATCATTGGTGTATATCGTATATAGAGTGGGAGAGAGGACACTCCCTTGTGGGACTCCGCATGATAAATCAGGTGTTGGGCATATATGGTTCATGAACTTTGTTGCTGCACATCAGTCGTCATGGAAGTCACAGATAAATTTTTCAATAGTAACAGTAGTTGTAATTGCATAATCTTATATTTTAGTCCGGTGTGCCATACTTTGTCGAATGCTTTGGTGATGTCTCTAAGGATTACCTGACACTGTCCCGAATCTGCTTTATGTTGTGCGATTTGTTCGGTGATCACTGCTAGGGCATGTGTGGTGCCTCTCCCTGTTCTGAATCCGAATTGGTTTTCATTATATATATTATTGATTTCTAAATGTGTTCTAAGCCTTTTATTGATAATCCTTTCTAGTATTTTGCTTGGTACTTCTAGCAGTGAAATAGGACTGTAGTTCTCGACTTTGTGCGGTGATTTTCCTTGTTTTGGAATAAGCCTTACAATTGCTTTTTTCATTTGTCTGGAAAATATCCAGCTGACAGGGTGTTATTGAATATATGAGAGTCTTGTAATTGCGTTGTCAGGAAGTTGTTGTAAACTGGTTTTATTGATGCTATCTTCTCCCGGGCTTGTTTTTATTAAGTTGCTTGAGTATTTGTTTGATTTCAGCAGTTGTGATCGTTTCGTCTGCGATGCTCGTTCCAAGGCGTGTGGTGTCAGTATAGTCTTATGGTGTAATTTTGTGTATATTGTTTTGCATGTAATGTTGAACCTCATCATTATTGTCTTTTTCTTCCTCTTCATATCTATATGGATATCTGAGCCCAATGTTGACGATGTAATTATTCTTTTCCTGTTTTGGTGTATATTTTAGTGTTGGTCTGATCTAGCAAATATTGAGGGTCAAGAGAGGTGTTACCTGTGATTATCTTGATTTTGTTCCAAATTTTTTTTTCTGGATTCCTTTACGTAGTGGCGGTTTCCTCAATTAAGCGTTGCCAGTTCCTATTGCTCTTTTCTATCAGCTTTGCTTCGAGTATAGTTTGGAGGTATCTGTATGTTCTGAAGAGATATAAGTTCCATCCGTATTGATGTGAATGATTCCTTTTGGCGTTAAATCTCACTATTATTTGTTTTGTGTCCTCAGTTAGTCTTGGTGCTGGCAACTGACGGTAGCTGATGGTTGGGATATAGTTTCTGATTGCAGAGTTTATGGATTTATGGTAGTTATCTATTGCAGTGTCTATATTCTCTAGCTCAGTAAGATTTAAGTTGTCGTAATTTAAATTGTTATCTATATACTCTTTAAATTTATCCCCACTCTGCCACCTGTGTGTTCAGTCTAGACGGTGCAGAGGTCAATATAGGTGAGGCTGAAACTGTCATAATTATGGGAATATGATCGCTAGTGATGAGCGGGCCAGGAGTTATACAAGTATTATGGTATCTTCTGTAATTAGAGACTATAATTTCTGGAGTGGTACCTCTCCCTTGTGTGTAAAATGTTGAAAAGTTGGGGCCAATGTGCTGTATGGTTCTGTTGTGTATTAGAGTGTGCATCTGTCTGCCTTTTGTGTTTGAATGTTGGTAGCCCAGGCATGGGTGGTTGGCATTCAGGTCTGCAATCATGTAAACTGGTGTCTGTCGTCTGAAAAGTTTTATGGAGTCAGGAATAGGTATAAATGTACGAGCAGGTGGCTGATATAAAAATCAAATATAATTTTACCTGTTAAGGTTTCAATTTCAATTGTTAGTATGTTAGAAAGAAAGTCATCAATGGTCTTGTAGTTTATGTTTCTTTTGATTGCAATTGCAGAGCCGTCAGCGTGGTGGTTTAAGGTGTTTTTCTTTATAATGTTATAATATGGAATTTTCATGGTTTGGGTATCTGGTATGCAATGACTGTTTAGTAGGATGATGTCAGGATCAATGTTTTTGTAAATGTTTGATAGTGTAATTCGTCTGTTGTAACAATGTTGAACATTGTGTTGAATAATTTTCAATGTATGAATAGCCATTGTGGTGTATGGTGTCGCAGTTAGCTTTACTTGTTTGTGTCCTGATTTAATTAGAGTGTTTCCTTTGTCTCCTTAGTATGTCTTTCAGTGGCGGTGTTTTGTCGGCCAAATACCCAGATCTAATTTTCTTAAATAAACTGTCGTCTACCATATTCCAGCATGAATTGTCAAGTTTAATTTCACTGGATGCTATTAAATTTAATAATTCTGTGTCTTCTATTGTATGGTCCGAATAAGTGTACTTTAGTATATTGTCAATCATTCTTGGGGTCAGATCCTTTGGTGTCATTATCAGACCAGCCTGAATTCAGGGGTGTAGATTTTTAGTTGGATATCTTTACTGTTGAGTCTGGTTTTGCGAGTAGACTGGTTTGTGGTGGTAGTTCCTATTTCTGATGATTCCCTGCAAAAGTCATTGTCTTGAGCTTTCTTTGATCCTTTGTTGTAGTTTCCCCTAACATCTTCCCGAGTTTGTTTAAAGTTTTTATCTCCTCCTTTCCCTCCATCTTCCTCTTCTCATGTGAGGATCTTAATAAGTTTAGTAGAGTCTGGTGTTTTGGGGGTCTTTATACAGGGAACGTTATTGGTAGTTAAAGGGGAGTTCAATTCTCTCTTGTAGCATCCCGTTTTTGCTATATTTCTAATATGGGCATGCATGTATAAATCTTCAGGTGGAGTTCCTTGTTAATGGGCATCATCACTGGTGATGATGCAGAGATGTTCCAGGGAGTTGATTGATTCTTTGTCACATTGGCGTATGATTTGATGTCCTTTTCCTTTTCCCTTTTTTTGCTTGATTATGTCTTTTCTTTTGGGGCATTTCATTGATATCGTTCTGTGTCACAGAACAGTTGACGCATGTTTTAGTTGAGCTGGTACATTCACGCCAAGTGTGTGTTGTATCAGCACATTCTGAGCAAATTTTTAAATATTTCTGGTGAGGACATGAGTTGGCATTATGGTCTTCTAATGCGTATTATCTAAAGCAGGTTTGGATATTGTAGAATTTTTCTTGATGAATCTGGTCTCCTGGGATGCTCATTTGGAATAGTTTTATGCCTTGATCTGCTGCTTTGATTGCTGTTGCTACATCTCCGAATGTTATTTTCATGGTTTTGGAATTTGGAAATTTAAAAACATTGTTGATGATGTTAATCCAAGTACTGTGCTGTTGTAGTTCCTGTGCTATATCCTCCTCTGTTTTTGTAAATGTGTGGGTCTACACTGAAAACTATTATGGATCTTTTAGCTTTTAATTCAGGGGGAATTTGAGGGGAGTAGCCGTGTTCTCCTAGATCTGACGATATCTGTAGTTGGAGAATCTTGTCAAAGTCACCATCTGTGGAGGTGATTACTACAAAACCATTATTCACAGGTATCAGTTTTGTGATGCATATATCATTGTTGGAGATAACTCGCAGTATAGATAACTGTTTCCTGGGGTCTTTAGAGTCTCTTGTTTTTATTTTGACTCATGGCATGATGGAGAAGAATGGTTACATAAAGTGTGCAAATGTGTAGAGTGTCAGTTTCTATGTGCGGCTCAGAACAGCCCAGGACTCGACCCCCCCCTGACTAGGGCTGATCGCTAGTCGATCTCTCCGACCAGAGGCCGACCAACCCAAGACTGAACTAAGCCTGATGCCTAACGACAAGACTGCTCCGAGGAGCAGAACCACAGCTACCTAGGGAAGAGTCTACCAACAGCTTCTCCTCCAACGGCTTCCGCCTGCTAAGAGGCGTCGTAAGGCAAAGAGAAGCTGCCTCCTGAGAGACTTCCTATCCTAAGGTCCCAGACCTGTCGCTTCCTTAAAGGATCCCTCTAGAGGGACCCCTTGATGCAAGCCCAAGGGCTTTGTACCACGTACCGGTACAACTAGTGGGCAAAGACGGTCGAAAGATGAAAAGGATAGGTAAGTAAAGCCCTGCAAATACTCAGTGAGTGGAGTGTGTTACCGGGGTGCCTCAGCTCGGAAGGCGGCTCCCGCGAACGCCGTGGGGGCACCAGGTAACAACTCCCAGCCTTGAGCAACAGGAGTGTCTATAGTGGGAAAAAAAAAATCACAGTTATTGGGGCAGAACATCCAGTAGACGGGGGTGACTCCTTCAGTAATGCAGCCCAATAATAGTCCGAGCGTAGAGCAGGGGACTAAGTTGTGGTGGCGCTAGCTCTCAGAGACTGACTCCAGACGCAAGCGCCGAGACTATGTCCGTATATTTGCAGTCAGGGGTGTCCAGACTATGGCGCTGAGACTAAGTCCACCGGTGTGCGGACAGAGACACTCTTCCCGGGAAACCCTCCATTAGAGTCCATTCCATTAGTTGTAGAGACTGAGACTAGGCTCTGCTAGAAACTAAATCCTTAGCGAGACTTCCAGCTGGCAGGAGAGGAGCGGAGAAGATCTTGCTGCTGCGATAGTCCATGAAGAAGTGTGTGTGTCAAAAAAAAAGATGCACGCACACGAAAAGACTGTCTATATATATACCGTTGTGACGGATCATCTAGCTGGACGACTGACAGGCGAGCGTGCTGATTGGTCCGTGATTATGCGTTTGGCCGCAGCCCGGGAGAGGCTCACGAAACCTTCTCTATGGTTAGTGTCGTCTCTTGCCTCAATGTAGTCGCTTCCACTAACTTCCTGTTCTTCCTGTTCTCCAGCCCAGTGTGTAAGGCTGTTATGGTCGCTCCTGTGCTCTTTTTTCTTCTTTCTATTCCCCGCGCAGTATATATATATATATATATATATATATATATATATATATATATATATATATATATATATATATATATATATATGCACGCGTCTAGGACGCGTCTAAGTCTCGCCACAAACCTGTTTCCCTTCTCATCTCTCTTTCATAATATTCTTTTTATTCGTTCATTTCTTCCTTTTATATTTCGTTATCTCGCTGCACACAACACGCCTCCTCATAAACAAAAATTTTCGGGAGGTATACAAAAGCTTACGAAAATTTTAGAAACATACAACAATCAAAATTAACAACTAATAGGGCACATGATATGCCACAAACGGGGGGCGTATACAAATTACAAAGTATCAAATATTGCTACTTAGTTGAACAGAACAGGGTTCTCCCTTGGCCTTCCAGCTCAGACTGCTGCTGCTTCTTTCTCCTCCTACTCCTCCTCCGAGACCAGTCTCTGGTTCTACGCCATGACCTGTGGTCTCTACGGCTACATCGGCGTGAAATTTTACTTCTGCAGGGTATCTTAGTCCTCTCTTTACTAGAGCGGCTACTGCTGCTACAGCGTCTCCTGTGACTCTGGTCACTTCTTCGTCTCTGTCGTCTTCTCGGTCCTCTACCTTCACTAATTCTCCTCCTCCTTCTCCTCCTCCTCCTCCTTCTCCTTTTCCTTCTTTTCCTTCTCCTTCTCTTCCTTCTCTTCCTCCTTCCTTCTCATCTTAACTATGTGGTGAAGGCGAGGTTAGGTAGAGTTGTAAGTGAGTGTTTAGGTGACATACCTCGCCCCCCAAAGATAGGACAAGGGAGCACAGCTGAGGAGGACACAGATAGCATAGCCAGTGACGAGGTAACTGACAACGACCATACAGCTCCCGAAACAGAGGAACTACCCAACGGAGCCGACAAATGACTTTTAAAATTTAATGGGGATAAATGCAAAGTAATGTACATCGGTCATAACAATGTAAAATATAATTATAAATTACATGGAAAACATTTTATCAAAGTCACTGAAGAGAAGGACCTGGGGGTATTAGTAACAAATGACTTGAAATGTGCAACGCAGTGTTTGGCCGCGAGTCGTAAAATAAACACTGTCTTGGGATTTATTGCGCGTAATCTTGATTGTAAAACACCTGAATTCATAACGCGTCTATATACATCATTAGTGAGACTGCATTTAGAATATGCGGTTCAGTTCTGGTCTCCATGCTATCAAAAAGACATTAAGAAATAGGAGAGCGTGCAAAGACGAGCAACCAAACTAATCCCAGGAATACGTGGTTTGTCTTATGATGAACGTCTCAAAAGATTAGATATATTTTTTCTCTTAGAGATCGTCGCATCCGAGGTGATCTCATCAAAACATTCAAAATACTTAAGAATATAGATTAGATAGATTACAAAAATTGTTTTGAGCTTTCCCAATCAGTAACAAGAAATAACGGCTTGAAACTTAAAGGACAGCGATGTAATACTGATTTGCGAAGAAACTTTTTTAATGTAAGAGTAGTTGAACGCTGGAATAAGTTACCATCGTCTGTAGTGTAAGTTAATACGGTGGCTACCTTCAAAACTAAATTAGATAAGTTTTATAAAGAAAACTGTTTCCGATATTTTTTTTTTTTTAGCGATAGTAGTAGTTATACTAAATCTCTTCTTTTTCTCATCTTTCCTATATAAATTTCCCCGATTGTTCCTCTCTGCAATCGGGGTGAACTTTTTGTTTTATTTCTTGCCGGGTAAAGCCGGAGGGAGTGGTGGGTGGAGAGAAGCTTCTCCTGTTCTATCCTTGCCTCCTACTAAGTGTATAGGTTATTATAGATAGAGTATAGTGAACAAGTGACCTCGTCATGGGTCGCAAAGCCTCCTGTCACTCGCCTTTTTCTATGTATTCCTATGTATTCCTTCTCCCTCTCCTCTTCTTCCTTTTCCTCCTCCTTTCCTTACTCTTCTTTCTCCTCCTCCCCCTCCTCCTCCTCCTCCTTCCCCTCCTCCTCTTCCACATTCTTCTTCTTCTTCTTCTTCTTCTTCTTCTTCTTGTTCTTCTTCTTCTTTTGCTGCTGCTGCTGCTGCTGCTGCTGCTTTTTTTTTTTATGTAGGAAGGACACTGGCCAAGGGCAACAAAAATCCAATAAAAAATATATGCCCACTGAAATGCCAATCCCATAAAAGGGTCTAAGCAGTGGACAAAAATTGATGATTAAGTGTCTTGAAACCTCCCTCTTGAAGGAATTCAAGTCATAGGAAGGTGGAAATACAGAAGCAGGCAGGGAGTTCCAGAGTTGACCAGAGAAAGGGATGAATGATTGAGAATACTGGTTAACTCTTGCGTTAGAGAGGTGGACAGATTAGGGGTGAGAGAAAGAAAAAGAAAGTCTTGTGCGGCGAGCCCGCGGAAGGAGGGGAGGCATACAGTTAGCAAGATCAGAAGAGCAGTTAGCATGAAAATAGCGGTAGAAGACAGCTAGAGATACAACACTGCGGCGGTGAGAGAAAGGCTGAAGACAGTCAGAGGAGAGGAGTTGATGAGACGAAAAGCTTTTTATTCCACCATGTCTAGAAGAGAAGTATGAGTGGAACCCCCCCACAAGACATGTGAAGCATACTCCATACATGGACGGATAAGGCCCTTGTAGCAGAGTTAGCAGCTGAGGGGGTGAGAAAAACTGGCGGAGACATCTCAGAACGCCTAACTTCATAAAAGCTGTATTAGCTAGAGATGAGACGTGAAGTTTCCAGTTCAGATTATAAGTAAAGGACAGACCGAGGATGTTCAGTGTAGAAGAGGGGCACAGTTGAGTGTCACTGAAGAAGAGGGGAAGGATGTGTCGAGTTGATAGATGGAGGAATTGAGTTTTTGAGGCATTGAAGAATACCAAGTTTGCTCTGTCCCAATCAGAAATTTTAGAAAGATCAGAAGTCAAGCGTTCTGTGGCTTCCCTGCTTGATATGTTTACCTCCTGAAGGGTTGGATGTCTATGAAAAGACGTGGAAAAGTGCAGGGTGGTATCATCAGCGTAGGAGTGGATAGGACAAGAAGTTTGGTTTAGAAGATCATTAATGAATAATAAGAAGAGAGTGGGTGACAGGACAGAACCCTGAGGAACACCACTGTTAATAGATTTAGGAGAAGAACAGTGACCGTCTACCACAGCAGCAGTAGAACGGTCAGAAAGGAAATTTGATATGAAGTTACAGAGAGAAGGATAGAAGCCGTAGGAGGGTAGTTTGGAAATAAAAGCTTTGTGCCAGACTCTATCAAAAGCTTTTGATAATATCAAAAGCTTTTGATAGAGTCTGGACATATTATGTCCAAGGCAACAGCAAAAGTTTCACCAAAATCTCTGAAAGAGGATGACCAAGACTCAGTAAAGAAAGCCAGAAGATCACCATTCAAGCGGCCTTGACGGAACCCATACTGGCGATCAGATAGAAGGTTGTGAAGTGATAGATGTTTAAGAATCTTCCTGTTGGAGATAGATTAAAAAAAAACTTTAGATAGGCAGGAAATTAAGGCTATAGGACGGTAGTTTGAGGGATTAGAACGGTCACCCTTTTTAGGAACAGGTTGAATGTAGGCAAACTTCCAGCAAGAAGGAAAGGTAGATGTTGACAGACAGAGTTGAAAGAGTTTGACTAGGCAAGGTGCAAGCACGGAGGTACAGTTTCGGAGAACAATAGGAGGGACCCATCAGGTCCATAAGCCTTCCGAGGGTTTAGGCCAGCGAGGGCATGGAAAACATCATTGCGAAGAATTTTAATACGTGGCATGAAGTAGTCAGAGGGTGCAAGTCAAAGGAAAACATCATTGCGAAGATTTTTAATACGTGGCATGGAGAAGTCAAAGGGTGCTTTCACCACAACCATCACCACAACTGTCATCACCACTGTCACCATCCTTGTCACCACCACTGTCACCACCACCGTCATCACCACTGTCATCACTATTCTCATCACTACTGTTATTGACTACTATTGTCATCACTGTCACCAACAATATCATCACCACTATCACCACTGCTGTCAGCACCACTATCACCATCATTGTGATGACCATTATCACCATCAATGTCATTACCACTGTCATTAGCACTGTCACCACCATTCTCACTACCACTGTCACCACCACTGTCATCACTGCTGTCACCACCACTGTCATCACCACTGTCACCACCACCGTTATCACCTCTGTCACTACCATTATCACCACCACTGTCATCACCACTGTCATCATCTGTCACCACCACTGTCATCACCATCATCACCACCACTATCATTACTACTGTCATCACCACTGTCATCACCACTGTTACCATCAATGTCATCACATGTCCCCACCTATATCACCATAACTGTCATCACCACTATCACCACCATTATTAACACCATTGACCAACACTGTCAACACCTCTGTCACCACCACTGTCACCACCACTATCACCACCACTATCATCACCACTGTCACCACCACAGTCTCTGTTATTACCACTGCCATCATCTCTGCCACCACCACTGTCATCACCACTGACATCGCCACTATCACCACCACTTTTATGACCTCTGTCATCACTCTCATCACCACTATCACCACTATCACCTCCATTGTCACCATCATTATCATCACCACTGTCACTGTTATTGGTTTCTTTTTTTTTTCTTGGTGATGTGCTTCCTCCTTCGATATCTTATATATGTATGCATGCATGTATACATGACAGTGGAATATTGGAACCCTTGTTGGGGAGAGAGTGAATAGTGACTGGGTTTGGGAGGGAGGAAGGGGGAAGAGAGGAAGGTCTCAAGGCAGGGTTGCCAAAACGGTTTAAGTTGCCATGAATGTTTCACGGGTTCCTTTTGTTTATTATTATTATTATTATTCTTAGTAGTAGTAGTACTACTACTAGTAGCATACTCCATACATGGACTATCCGTCCATGTATGGAGTATGCTTCACATGTCTGGGGGGGTTCCACTCATACTGCTCTTCTCCTCTCTCCTCTCGCTCATAAGTCCTCTCCTCTAACTGACTGTCTTCAGCCTCTCTCTCACCGCCGCAATGTTGCATATCTAGCTGTCTTCTACCGCTATTTTCATCCTAACTGCTCTTTTGATCTTGCTACCTGCATGCCTCCCCTTCTTCCACGGCGTCGCTGCACAAGACTTTCTTCTTTCTCTCACCCCTATTCTGTCCACCTCTCTAACGCAAGAGTTAACCAGTATTCTCAATCATTCATCCCTTTCTCTGGTAAACTCTGGAACTCCTTGCCTGCTTCTGTATTTCCACCTTCCTATGACTTGAATTCCTTCAAGAGGGAGGTTTCAGGACACTTATCCACCAATTTTTGACCACTGCTTTGACGCTTTTAGGGACTGGCATTTCAGTGGGCATTTTTTTTTATTAGATTTTTGTTGCCCTTGGCCAGTATCCTTCCTACATAAAAAAAAAGTAGTAGTAGTAGTAGTAGCAGCAGTAGTAGCAGCAGTAGTAGTAGTAGTAGTAGTAGTAGTAGTAGTAGTAGTAGTATCATCATGTTCAGTACTATTTAATTCGCGTGAGTCATCTCCTCCTCCTCCTCCTTAGCTTCCTCCTCCTTCTCGTCCTCCCTTTCTTCTTCACCTTCACCCTCTTCCTCCTCCTTCACCTTCACCCTCCTCCTCTTTCTCCTCTTCCTCCCTTTCTCTTTAATCTTCACCCTCGTCCTCCTCCCTTTCTCCTTCGTCTTCACCCTCTTTTTCCTCCTCCTTCTCCTCCTCCTGTGTTAGTTACCCAAACAGCCTAATGAGGCCTTCATGGTCTGTTGCTGTTTGATCTTTCTTTGTATTGCTTTGTATTCCTACTTTATTCCTTCACCTTTTCCCTGCTCTTTCCTCCTCCTCCTCCTTCTCCTCCTCCTCTTTCTTTTCTCCTCCTTTTCCTTCTCCTCCTTTTCCTTCTCATCTTTCTCCTCATCCCTTACTTCTTACTAGCTTATCTCATCCTCCTTCTCATCATCATCATCATTATCACCATCATTATCATCATCAGAATTATCATCATACTCATCATCGTCATCATCATCGTCATCATCATCATCATCATCATCATTGTCATCATCGTCATCATCATCATTATCATCATCATCGTCATCATCATTATCATCATCCTTTCCTACTCCTTCACCTTCAACCTCCCCTCTCCTCCTCCTCCTCCTCTTCCTCCTCCTCCTCCTTCTCCTCCTCCTCCTCCCCGTGCCCTTCCGCTTGTGTTGAGCAGACGTGTTGTGACCTGACCTTCGCAGGACCAGCAGCCCATATCGTTAAACCAGTCGCTAAGTTTATTTTGTTTTACATGTATCTGTTCTGTTCTGTTCTGTTTTCCTGTACAGCTTAGACTCCATACAAATTACACAACACTTCCTGATGCAAATACAATGATACATTTGTTAGATATTAGTACTAGGTCTCCGTCTGTTTTCCCCTGTTCGTCTGTTTCTAGTAGTACTTTTATTGTCTTTGTGCGTGTAGCTTGGGTACTTTTCTTTCTCTATTTTTAAATTGTCCTGTTGTGAGATAATTGTTTGTTGTTCTCCCTTGTTTTGTCATACATTTATTACAAAAATGTTGTGAGACTCCTGGGAGTTGTGTGGCCCCACCTGCACACCATCACCTCCCCAGACACCGGATTAGTAGGCAGCGCCCCTTGATCGCTAATCCCTTAATTACTTTTAAATTTCCGCATCTCCAACTGTCGTAGTCTTCACATTCTATACTACTACATTAAAAATGCCTTCTGATTTAAAATCTTGCAGAGATTGCAGCGGGAGGATCGCCAAGCAGTACTTCAGTGACTACTTCACAACGCCTGTTTGCAGACTGTGTGACACGCGATCAAGCCTTTAAGAAGCAGTGGCAGAAGGAAAGAGAAGGTATACCGAATTAAAAAAAAAAGTTTTGACTCTCTACAGGAATTCATCACAACAAATGTGGGCGTGGGCGCGGGCACAGACACGAGACAACAGCTGCTGATCCCTGCCACGCAGCGACGCTCCGCCCCCCCCGCAAGCCTCTCCTGCCTCGCTTGCACCTCACCTGATCCCTCCCTCTCACAGGACGCAGCCTTCACCCCGGTCAGGAATGGATCAAGACAATACACGCGCCGCATTCACTTCCCCACCACGACATATAACCGTTTTTCTATCCTGATTGAACAGATAGATGAACCGGAAGAGACCAGGCTAGTGGGAGATTCGATCATTCGAGGACAGCTGGTGGAATTTTGTGGAAGAGTCCCGTCTCGCAGGAGGAGTTACTGCCTTCCTGGTGCCTCCCTAGGGGACATCACTGCTGCCATCCAGGACACGACCAAGGACGCCACTACTAACACCCTTTATGTTATACAAGCAGGCAAAAATGACGTCCAGCGGTCCCAATCAGAAGAACTGATGGCGAAATACAAGGAAATGATTCACAAGTATAAGACTAAATCAAATAATACTATAATTTCAGGCATTCTCCCGAGGATCAACGCGAACGCAAGGTTCTACAACATTGTGTTCAGTATAAATAACAGATTAAAGACTTTCTGCCAACAGGAAAACGTGAAGTATCTCAACATGTGGAACGATTTTTATAATGAACACAGACTCTTCCAGAGAGACGACCTTCATTTGAACGCTGTGGGAGCAGCCAGAATGGGCAGATTAATCCATGAAAAAGTTTGTCTCCACAGATCAAAAAATGCGCGGGCACCAGCAACAGGACCAGCGTCGTAAACACTAACGTAATTATTTCATCCACAGGTTCAGAAAAGATCAGAGCTTGTTACTTCAATGCCCGTAGTTTACGAAATAAATTAAATGAGCTGCAAGCTCTTATTTATCTTGAAAACTACGACATCATAGGCGTCAAGGAAACATGGATAAATTCATCAAGCAGGGATTAGTTAGCTGAGTACTCACTCCCTGGCTACACCATTTTTAGCTGCGAAAGAACTCACAGTGCGGGAGGCGGTGTTATGTTTTACATAAAAAGTAATCTTCATCCTCGTTTACTCCCAACCCCAACCATTGCTAATGTAGACGTCATTTTCACCCAGTTAGAAAATAAATTTCGTAAAATAACATTAGGTCTCGTCTATCGTCCTCCAGCCCAGTCACCCGCTACAGACGAAAAACTTTATGACCTTATCGCGGACATTTGCTGCGTTAATAATTGCATAATTATGGGGTATTTTAATCTTCCAGTCACGAGGTGTTGTGAACCACTGACGGCTCACGCAGGTCAGCATCTCTACGGGTGTATCCTTGAAAGCTCCCTCCACCAGCACGTCATGCATCCGACAAGAGGTAACAATATCCTAGATATTGTTTTAGCAACTGGTGAAGGGTCAGTAAAAGACGTAAAAATTGGACCAGAACTGAGTTCCAGCGATCATCGTAGCTTACTTTTCACCATAAATTTTGACAAAGCTCAAGTAAGCGAAAGTAAAGAAAAAGTGCCAGACTATCGGCGTAATAACTTTGAGAGACTTCGCATGCAGCTTGCATCCATAGACTGGAATGAACTGCTGGGAACACCAGACATCAACAAAGCATGGGAAGTGCTTGCTAAAAAGTTAAATGAAACAGCGAGTTTGTGTGTGTACCGCAATGAAACAGACGGAAGGTAAAAAAAACACCAAACCGAAATGGTGGAATAATGAAATCAGATGCTGCCTTCTGGCTAAGAAAAATGCATACCACAAATATATAATAACACAAAATAATAATGATAAACTAGAGCACGACAGATTGCGTAGAAAAAACTAAAAAGCTGATCAAATACAGCAAAAAATCTGTTGGATCTTAGGTCGCAAACTCATGTAAAACGAACCCAAAATAATTTTACAGCTATGTAAAAGCAAAAGGGTCTTAACATCAACGATTGGTCCACTAATAACAGAAAATAGCAGAAAATAGAAAGCGAAACAGACATGGCGAACACCCTGAACGAGTACTTTTCAACAGTTTTCACGACTGAGGATGTTCAGGGCAGTCTGCCGACCCTGACGCCTCAGTCACGAGGCACCACGCTGCTAGACTTCACCATCCCAGAAAGTGAAATCCTCTCAGTCACGAAGAACATGAACGTAAACAAAACACCCGCGCCAGACAAGATATCACCCAGGCTTCTTAAAGAAGCAAGAAATGAGCTCGTGAAACCGCTTACAATTTTATTCAATAAAACTTTACTAGCGGGTAAAGTTCCACACGAATGGAAACTAGCAAATGTCACGCTAATCTTTAAAAAAAGGAAATAAATCTCTCCCAGCCAATTATAGGCCGATCAGTCTCACTTCAGTAGTGTACAAGCTGATGGAAACAATAATCAGAATCCCTTATAAGGGATTCGCAACCAAGCGTTCCTGCTTAACAAACTTGCTAGACTTCTTTTATGAAGTATTTAACTCGTATGACGAGACAAAAGCTGTTGATATTATCTACCTTGATTTCGAGAAAGCTTTCGACACTGTTCCCCATAAGAGTTCATCAGTAAAGTAAAAGCTCACGGCATTGCCGGAAACACCCTGAAATAGCTGAGAGACTGGCTTTCTGACAGAATACAGCGTGTTGTGATACATGGAAAAGGGTCAGAGTGGCAAAAGGTAAATAGCGGCGTTCCTCATCTAGAGTACTGTGTACCAGTACTCTTTATAATGTACATTAATGATATTGATGAAGGGATAAATTGCAAAATAAGGAAATTTACAGACGACACCAAAATAACAAGTAGAGTAACGTCTGTGTCACAATGGCAGGAACTGCAGTGTGACCTCAATAAACTAACAAGATGGGCAGATAAATGGCAGATGAGATTCAATATAGAAAAGTGTAACATTCTACATATCGGAAGCAACAATGTTCTGGCGAGATATGTAATGAATAACATGCCACTGTCAAGCACCGATAAAGAAAAAAATCTTGGTGTCGTTGTGTCAAACGAGCTAAAGCTGAGTCAACACTGCATAGAAACAGTAAAGATAGCAAATATATTAGTAGGGTTCATTGGAAGAACCTTTGAATTTAAATAAGAAAAGGTTATATTTGCCTTATATAACTCACTGGTGCGCCCTCATCTAGAGTACTGTGTACAGTTCTGGTCACCATATTACAAAAAAGACATTGAAAAAATAGAAAAGATACAGCACAGAGTCACAAAGATGATTCTAAGATTGCGCAATAAGCCGCATGAGGAACGACTGGAAGAATTAAACCTATTTAGTTTAACAAAGCTCAAGATAAGAAGAGACCTAATTGAAGTGTTCAAAATTTTCAAAGGATATAGTAACATTGATGCACATAAATATTTTACCATTGATCATTCTAACCTAACAAGAAATAGTGGATTCAAGATTATACCTAAACATTTTAAATCCCACGAGGCCAAACATTTTTTTCTTTAATCGTATAGATAATATATGGAATAAACTTCCTGCAGTAGTTGTAAACAGCAATTGTATTGAATCATTAAAAAAAATGAAATAGACAAATATTTAAAAGCAAATCTTCAACAAGCTCTCTTTTTGTCCGAATAACTACTAGATTCACTAATAAACTTTTATTTTACAGACACCAGTTTTAATATAAATTGTATTAACTTTCAGATAGGCGTATAGATTTCACCGTAGGGTGAATAGTAGAACTTCCTTTTATCCTTTCCTATAAAAATTCCATGTCAGTTTTTTCCATACTGCATTGTACTTTTCCCAACTATTTCCATGCCAGAGCAGGCTGGAGGGAGTGGTGGGTGGGGAGGAGCCTTCTACTATGCTGTCCTGTCTCTCTTCCCTGTAGCTAGTTAGAAGTAGTTACCAAACAGCCTTGCAAGAAACAAAAGGTCTGTTGCTGTTTGGCTTTCCTTTGTATTCCTTTGTATTCATTTTCCTAATCTTTCTCTTCCTCTGTCTCCTCCTCCTCCCCCTCCTCCTCCTCCTCCTCCCCACTTTTCCCTTTGCTTTCATCCTCCTTCTTATGTTTCCTCTTGATTCCCTCCTCCTTTTCATTTTACTCTTTGCTTTCTCTTCGTCTTCATCACCACCTTTATCATTATTACCACAATTACCAGCATCACAACTATCATCATCATTATCATCACCACCATCACTACCACCATCACCACCACCATCACCATTATTAACATATTCACTATCATCTCCAGGCTTAGGATTGTTATACACTTGTATATGTGTATATGCAAAATACAAATGTGTATATGCATATCTGTATTTTTTTTTTCCTTAATGAGACATATTTTTGAGTTCTTAAGTGTTTATGATCAGCATTCTATATATAATAGTATTGTCAATTATAATTTCTTGTAAGTCTCATAATGAGTAATTAAAAAATAGGTTTTGAACAGGATTAGGGTACATACTTCAAAAGTGGCAATTCTACACTGAATTAATGCGGTGTAAAAAGGTGTACCGGTACTTTATACACCAAAAAAATTGTCTTTTTTTTATATAGGAGGGACATCTGTCAAAGGCAAAAAAAGTACAATAAAAAAAAAAAGCCCAGTGAAATGCCGATCTTCGAATAGAGTCTGAAGCAGTCGTCAAAAATCAGTCAAAGTAGTCAAAGAATTTTACTTTAAACCTTCCTTTTGAAGGAGTTCAAGTCATAGGAAGATGGAAATACAGAAGCAGGAAGGGAGTTCCAGAGTTTACCAAAGAAAAGGATAAATGATTGAGAATACTGGTTAACTCTTGCATGAGAGAAAGAAAGACTCTGCCAATGAGGAAGTCTCATTGGCAGAGCCTTACATCATAATTTCCTTCCCTGTGGTCTTTCCGTTATCTTCCATACCCCTTTATTCTTCTCTTCATTCTACCTGGGAGAAAAGACTGGGGGTACAGTTCCCCCCTTCCCTTGTTCATTCCTTGCCCTCTTACCCTCTCTCTCTCTCTCTCTCTCTCTCTCTCTCTCTCTCTCTCTCTCTCTCTCTCTCTCTCTCTCTCTCTCTCTCTCTCTCTCTCTCTCTCTCTCTCTCTCTCTCTCTCTCTCTCTCTTATCTAAACGTAAAGTGTACATTCAAATGGGACATAATTAAATAATATTATCATTAGAAAAACAGTACAGTGTGATAAGTAACTAAACTTCAATATAATTTTTTTTATTTATTTATGGATCTCAATATAATAACGCATATACACACCACTTATCTGTCTATACACCAGTTATAGTTATAAAATAACAGTATATGTTTTTTTTTTTTTTTTAAGTATATTATTTGTCACTAGATAGTGTTGTATTATGTAAGAGGATCGATTTGAAATAGTTAACATGTACCATGTACGCAAAGACATATACATATATAGAGAGAGAGACATACGGACAGATGAATGAATGAATGACCGATCGATCAGCCGAGACACAGACAGGCAGACAAACAAAAGAGGGAAAGAAAGGAAAAAGAGAAGAGAATAGGAATGGAGACTATAGTGTACACATAGAGGCCTCATAACAAAGAAGTACAGCGGAGTATAATTGCTTAAGGGGTCTTTTCCTTTAAACCTCGCCCTTCCGCTTATTTACACTCTGTATACCCCTGTTGTCTCAATACGACTCCCAGCCAAACATGCCTCTGAACGTCATTGTTCTTCTCTGCCAATGGGAAGAAAGCCACACACCATTACCATTATTACCATCATATATATATATATATATATATATATATATATATATATATATATATATATATATATATATATATATATATATATATATATATATATATATATATATATATATACACACACAGACACACACACGCACACAGTTTATTCATCGTTAAAACCTACAAATGCAAGAGTCTTATAACTAATCTTTATTGAATATGGTAGTGGTGTGTGGTTATCTTCCCACTGGCAGAGACGAACAATGATGTTCAGGGATATGACTGACTGAGAGAAGTACTGAGACAATGGGGGGATACAGAGTGGAAATATACCATCCGCACATCCTTCACGCCACCCATCCATCATCCCACCCAAACTCACCAACCCATCCACCCTTCCATCCACTATACATTAATCTAACCAAAAAAAAAAAACAACCACCCACTAACTCATCTACCCATCCATCCATTGTCCACTGACCCTGCCAACAACCTACTCACTCATTCACACTCATTCATCCACCCACTTCCTCATCCAGCCACCCATCCATTCACCTATGCCAAACACACCATCCACACCTCATCCACACACCCCATCAGCCTCCATTCATCCACCCATCAATCCAACGACTCAGTTACCAATCGAACTACCCATTCACTCACCCATCCACCGACCCATCCATACACCAATTCACCCACTCACTCAGCTACGCACAAACTCACCCACCCACCCATCCAACTACCCATTCACTCATGTAACTACCCATTGTGTGTATGCATATGTGTTGTTACACACTTTTAGTTAACGACCATCCTGAAGTGTTTTTTTTTTTTTGATGTTTCAGAGGAATACATTACATCACGCTATACAGAAGTGTACTTAAAACGATAGTTGTACCAAATGAGAGTGAACTCCTTATCGTCTTACAGGAGAAAGATAAGGTAATGGTTTAAACGAGGTGTCAAAGGCATCAAATATTCTATTAGTTAGCAGAGGGACGGGAAGAGGCGGTTTAGTGGAGAGGACAGGAATGCCCTGCCACATTAAAGGTTTGGTTCCATGAATTGCACAGATATTGATATTGTATGTGTGTGTTTTTTATGTAGGAAGGACACTGGCCAAGGGCAACAAACATCCAATAAAAAAAATATGGCCACTGAAATGCCAGTCCCATAAAAGGGTCAAAGCAGTGGTCAAAAATTGATGAATAAGTGTCTTGAAACCTCCCTCTTGAAGGAATTCAAGTCATAGGAAGGTGGAAATACAGAAGCAGGCAGGGAGTTCCAAAGTTTACCAGAGAAAGGTAACTCTTGGTTAACTCTTGCGTTAGAGAGATGGACAGAATAGAGGTGAGAGAAAGAAGAAAGGCATGCAGTTAGCAAGATCAGAAGAGCGGTTAGCATGAAAATAGCGGTAGAAGACAGCTAGGTACGCAACATTGCGGCGGTGAGAGAGAGGCTGAAGACAGTCAGTTAGAAGAAAGGAGTTGATGAGACGAAAAGCTTTTGATTCTACCCTGTCTAGAGGAGCAGTATGAGTGGAACCCCCCCAGACATGGGAAGCATACTCCATACATGGACGGATAAGTCCCTTGTACAGAGTTAGCAGCTGGGGGGAGTGAGAAAAAACTGGCGGAGACGTCTCAGAACGCTAACTTCACAGAAGCTGTTTTAGCTAGAGATGAGACGTGAAGTTTCCAGTTCAGATTATAAGTAAAGACCAGACCGAGGATGTTCAGTGTAGAAAAAGGGGACAGTATTCTACCCTGTCTAGAGGAGCAGTATGAGTGGAACCCCCCCAGACATGGGAAGCATACTCCATACATGGACGGATAAGTCCCTTGTACAGAGTTAGCAGCTGGGGGGAGTGAGAAAAAACTGGCGGAGACGTCTCAGAACGCTAACTTCATAGAAGCTGTTTTAGCTAGAGATGAGACGTGAAGTTTCCAGTTCAGATTATAAGTAAAGGACAGACCGAGGATGTTCAGTGTAGAAAAAGGGGACAGTATTCTACCCTGTCTAGAGGAGCAGTATGAGTGGAACCCCCCCAGACATGGGAAGCATACTCCATACATGGACGGATAAGTCCCTTGTACAGAGCTAGCAGCTGGGGGGAGTGAGAAAAAACTGGCGGAGACGTCTCAGAACGCTAACTTCATAGAAGCTGTTTTAGCTAGAGATGAGACGTGAAGTTTCCAGTTCAGATTATAAGTAAAGGACAGACCGAGGATGTTCAGTGTAGAAAAAGGGGACAGTTGAGTGTCACTGAAGAAGAGGGGATAGTTGTCTGGAAGGTTGTGTCGAGTTGATAGATGGAGGAATTGAGTTTTTGAGGCATTGAACAATACCAAGTTTGCTCTGCTCCAATCAGAAATTTTAGAAAAATCAAAAGTCAAGCTTTCTGACGCTTCCCTGCGTGATATGTTTACCTCCTGAAGGGTTGGACGTCTGTAAAAAAGACGTGGAAAAAGTGCAGGGTGGTATCATCAGCGTAGGAGTGGATAAGACAAGAAGTTTGGTTTAGAATATCATTAATGAATAATAAGAAGAGAGTGGGTGACAGGACATAACCCTGATGAACACCACTGTTAATAGATTTAGAAGAACAGTGACCGTCTATCACTGCAGCAGTAGAACGGTCAGAAAAGAAACTTGAGATGAAGTTACAGAGAGAAGGATAGACACCGTAAGAGGGTAGTATGGAAATCAAAGCTTTGTGCCAAAAGCTTTTGATATGTCCAAGGCAACAGCAAAAGTTTCACCAAAATCTCTAAAAGAGGATGACCAAGACTCAGTAAGGAAAGCCAGAAGATCACCAGTAGAGCGGCCTTGACGGAACCCATACTGGCGATCAGATAGAAGGTTGTGAAGTGATAGATGTTTAAAATTTTTTGTGTTGAGGATAGATTGAAAAACTTTAGATAGGCAGGAAATTAAAGCAATAGGACGGTAGTTTCAGGGATTAGAACGGTCACCCTTTTTAGGAACAGGTTGAATGTAGGCAAACTTCCAACAAGAAGGAAAGGTAGATGTTGACAGACAGAGCTGAAAGAGTTTGACTAGGCAAGGGGCAAGCACGGAGGCACAGTTTCGGACAGCAATAGGAGGGACCCCATCAGGTCCTCAAGCCTTCCGAGTGTTTAGGCCAGCGAGGGCATGGAAAACATCATTGCAAAGAATTTTAATGCGTGGCATGAAGTAGCCAGAGAGTGGAGGAGAGGGAGGAACAAGCCCAGAATCGTCCAAGGTAGAGTTTTTATTAAAGGTTTGAGCGAAGAGCTCAGCTTTAGAAACAGATGTGATAGCAGTGGTGCCATCTGGTTGAAATAGAGGAGGGAAAGAAGAAGAAGCAAAATTATTGGATATATTTTTGGCTAGATGCCAGAAATCACCAGGGGAGTTCGATCTTGAAAGGCTTTGACATTTTCTGTTAATGAAAGATTTTTGGCTATTTGGAGAACAGACTTGGCATGGTTCCGGGCAGAAATATAAAGTGCATGAGATTCTGGTGATGGAAGGCTTAAGTACCTTTTGTGAGCCACCTCTCTTTCATGTATAGCACGAAAACAAGCTGTGTTAAACCAAGGTTTAGAAGGTTTAGGACGAGAAAAAAGAGTGAGGAATGTATGCCTACATGCCAGACATTATCACATCTGTTATGCGCTCAGCACACAAAGACGGGTCTTTGACACGAAAGCAGTAGTCATTCCAAGGAAAATAAGCAAAATACCTCCTCAGGTCCCCCCCAACTAGCAGAGGCAAAACGCCAGAGGCACCTTCGCTTAGGGGGATCCTGAGGAGGGATTGGAGCGATAGGACAAGATAAAGATATGAGATTGTGATCGGAGGAGCCCAACGGAGAAGAAAGGGTGACAGCATAAGCAGAAGGATTAGAGGTCAGGAAAAGGTTAAGAATGTACATAGGGAGTGGGGAAATACTTAATATTAATCCTAAAGGTAAGTCTAATCTAGAAGGGACTATTGATTGATGGCTTGCACCATGGTGGGAATCGCACTGAGTCTGTACCGGTCCGTGCGCGGCGCCTTTAGGGGCGTTATCTTGTGGTGTCTGGTGGCGGGGGCCGGGTGAGGCGCGTTAGGCGGCAGCATGTTTTTGAGACGTGGATGATGCAGTAGTCCCCTTCCAAACTTCTCCAGAGCCTCTCGGTACCTGGTGGATAGTCTGGATAGGCTCAGAGTGTTCAGCGCTTCTTCATAGGTGGTGTATGCAGGGCTAAGGATGACCCTGCACGCCCTTTTCTGCACACTCTCTAACTGTAGTTGTTGAGTGTGTGAGAGGAAGGAAGACCACGCTTGCGAGGCGTACATGAGTTTAGGGAGGATGAAGGTAAGATACACCCCCCTTAACTCATCTGTCGGCGTCCCCAGTGACCTGAGTCTGCGCAGCATGTGCAGCCTGTAGGTAGCTGATCTTATGGTGCTGGCGACATGCTGCTTCCAGGTCAGCTGGTCGTCCACCGTGACTCCGAGGAGCTTGGCACATCGGACCACCTGGAAGGGGTGAGGGCCCACTGAGAGCTGGGGAGGGGGAACTGGTACAGAGGAGGTAGAGAAATGCATCACCACAGTTTTGGCTGTGGTTGATGGTCATCCTGCTCTCCTCCGTCCACGTCTGCAGTCGCTCCAGAATTGCTTGCAGTGGCGAGTAGTCCGGATTCTTGGTGGAAACTGGGACGCCCACGGTGCAGTCGTCCATATACTTCCAGCGATGGGGGGTGTCAGTGAGGGCGTCGTTAATGAGGAGGAGGAAGCATAGAGGACCCATCTTGGTCCCCTGGGGGACCCCACATGTCAGCTGTTGGAAATTAGAGACAGAGCCCTGATAGCGAACGGCCTGACGCCTCCCTGTGAGGAAGTCGTCTAGCCACGCTATCAGGTTAAGAGGGAGACCCAAACTTACTGCCTTGCTGATGACAACAATGTGATCAACAAGATCAAAAGCCTTTTTGAAGTCCACAAAAGCAACAGCTAGAGAGGTGTTTCGCTTGTCCAGGTGGCTGTGGATGAATTCCAGGAAGCTGGTCAGGTAATGGGAGGTGGAGATGGTTTTAATATTTCCAAACTGTCTGATATCCACGGTATTACAAATTTTGGTGTAGGCCCAGTCATATACAAAATCTTCACATATAAGGCTAGGGATGGGGGTGATAGAGACTGGCCTGAGGTCATTGAGTGACTGTGGACTGGAAGTTTTGGGGATGGGGGTGACGTAAGATGTCTTCCAGTCCACGGGGCAGGAGTGTTGGGAGAGTGAAGCGTTTATTATGGAGCAAAGCGGTGTTGCTAGTTCTACAGCAAATTCCTTGTAAATTTTTATAGGGAGGTCAGTGGTGGATCTTGGTTTGAATTTGAGTATTCTCTTAAGAACATCCACCGCCTGGACACTGGGGGGATGAGACGGAGCCGGAAGATAGGCAGGAAGCGGAGTGGTGTGGAGGGGAGGAAAGGTTTGACAGATAGTAGCAAAGTGATCGTTCATCTCCTGAGCCACGAGTTTAGCAGGAAGGTGTGAGGTGCAAGGAAGAGATGAAGTGTGCTTTTGTAGGCCACACAAAGCTTTGATCTTAGCGTACCACTCTCTGTTGTTGGTCAGCTTGAGGTGGTGTATCTTGTCTGGGTAATAGCTTGCCTTTACAGCCTTAAACTCCCTGATCACTCTGTTTCTTAGTTTCCTGTATAGGACCGGGCAGGAGTGGAACGCCCAGGTCCGCTGACGCATGAGTCTCTTAATGCAGGGCGTCATCCAGGGGGCATCAGATGGGTGCATTGTGACGCTCTTGGCTGGGAAGTAGCGGTGGAAGGCTTCTGTGGTGGTGGTGACGTAATTTTGCCATTTTAAGTGGATGTCCTCCACATCCGGCACCTCGGTCCACGGGTGTTGTGTCACCCACTGCCCAAACTTCCTCATGGCTGAGTCAGGCATGGGGCGGTGGATCCTGGAGACAGCTGACCGGGGGGTCGAGGTGGTGGGTGTGGGTGTCCACAATATGGAGAGGTGGGTGCTCCATCCCATGGGAGGCAGCGGCTTGGGAGACGAGTACTGCTGGCCCAGGTCTGTCAGTATAAGGTCGAGGATGGCTTGCTGGTGGGTGGGGAAGTCCACGACCTGGGTGAGGTGTAGCTGGTGTAGGATATCGTTGATATCTAATCTGCTATAGTCCCCACAGATGACCAGTTTGGCGGCAGGATACCTCACAATCACGGCATCAGCAGTGTCGATGATGTGAGCGGTGAGTAACTGTACTGTGGTGGCTCGTGGGGGGTGGTACACGACGCACACGATGATGGAGGCCGTGTTGCTGGTATGGCAGGGGGGCGTGACTCTCACCCACAGGGCCTCTACACCGGCAGGAATATCGACAGGGAGGTGTGAGGGGCTGAGGGTAGAGTGGCAGAAAACGGCCACTCCGCCCTCCCTGCGTCCTGACCTCAGGTGATGGTAGAGCTGGTAGTCCTGCATTGTGCACACCTCAGGAACAATCTGCCCCGCCTCAGTAACCGACACAATGTCTGCACAAGTAGAACTCACCGTCACAATTAATTCGTCCATCTTGTTGGCACTGAATAAGAGGAGGGAGGGAAGACTATACCACACATGAGGCACTTCAATGTGCCTTTATTCCTTCTTCCCCACCTTGCGGTCTTCTCTGGCACTGGAGGTCACTACCTTGATGGGACGCATATGTTTCCCTCCCCTCGACCCGCGGTTCCGAAATAGTTTCAAGGTTTTAAGGCACTTTATCACATTGGGCGGCGGGTAACCGGATCCTCGTCTGCGACGCAGGAGGTAGTTGCGTTCGTACGTTTACACTGGAGCACTCATTATTCTTTAACTGTGTGTGTGTGTGTGTGTGTGTGTGTGTGTGTTGCCCTCTTTCATTGTACAGGTGGTGATGCAGCGTTTTCTTTTTTTTTTTTTTTTTTATGTAGGAGAGACACCGGCAAAGGGCATAAAAAATCCAATGAAAAAAAGAAAAAAGGCCCATTGAGATGCCAGTCCCTGAATAGGGTCCAAAGCGGCAGTCAAAAACTAAAGTATAAGTGTCTTCAAATACTCTCTTGAAAGAATTCAATTCACAAATAGGTAAAAATAAGGAAGTAGGTAGGGAGTTCTAGAGTTTACCAGAGAAAGGGATGAATGACTGAGAATACTGGTTAACTCTTGCATTAGAGAGATGGAGCCTTGTGCAGCGAAGCCCCAACAGGAGGAGAGGCATGGAATTAGCAAGATCAGAAGAGTAGTTTGTATGAAGATAGCGGTAGAATATAGCAAGAGATGCAACATCGTGGCGAAGAAAAAGGCTGAAAACAGCCAATTTGTGGAGAGAAGTTGATGAGACGAAAAGCTTTTGATTCCACCCAAACCAAAAGTGCGGTATGAGTGGGACCCCTAGACATGTGAAGCATATTCCTTACATGGACGGAAGAGGCCGCTGTACAGATTTAGCAGCAGGAAGGATGAGAAAAACTGGTGAAGACGTCTCAGAATGCTTAACTTCATAGAAGTTGTTTCAGCCGAAGATAAGATGTAGAGTTTCCAGTTTACGTTATAAGTAAAGGACAGACTAAGGATGTTCAATATAGAAGAGGGAGCCGGTTGAGTGTAATTGAAGACGAGAGGATAGTTGTCTGGGGATTGTGTCGAGTTGGTAGATGATGGAATTTAGTTTTTGAGGCAATGAACACTACCAAGTTTGTTCTAGCCCAATCAGAAATTTTAAAGAAATCAGAAGTCAGGCATTCTGTGGCTTCCCTGCGTGAACTGTTTACTTCCTGAAGGGTTGAACGCCCATGGAAAGACGTAGAAACGTGCAAGGTTGTATCATCAGCGTAGGGGTGGATAGGACAAGACGTTTGGTTTAGAAGATCATTGATGAATAATAGGAAGAGTGGGTGACATGACAGAACCCTGCTGAAAATCGCTCCTAATAGATGTAAGAGAAAAACAGTGACTGTCTACCACAGCAGCAACAGAACAGTGAGAAAGGAAACTTGAAATGATTGAGATGAAGTTACAGAGAAAAGAATAGAAGCCGTAGGATGGTAGTTTTGAAATCAAAGCTTTGCGCCAGACTATATCAAAAGTATTTGATATGTCTAAGGCAACTTACACCAAAATCTCTAAATACGATGACCAAGACTCACTAAGGAAAGCCAGAATATCACCAGTAGAGCGGCCTAGACGGAACCCATACCGGCGATCAGATAGAAGGTTGTGATGTGATAGATGTTTATGAATTTCTCGTTCAGGATCGATTAAAAACTTTAGAAAGGCAGAAAATTTCCAGCAAGAAGGAAAGGTAGATGTTGACAGAGTTTGACTAGGCAAGGTGCAAGAACGGAGGCGTAGTTTTGTAGAACGATAGGAGGAACCCCATTAGGTTCATAAGCCTTCTGAGGATTTAGGCCACCGAGGGCATGGAAAACATCATTTCGAATAATTTTAGTAGGTAGCAGTTAATGGAGTAGTCAGAAGATGGAGAAGAGGGAGGAACAAACCCTGAATCGTCCAAGATAGAGGTTTAAATAAAGTTATGAGCGAAGAGTTGAGCTTTAGCGATATATATGAGAACAGTGGTGCCGTCTGGTTGAAATAAAGGAGGGAATGAAGAGGCAAAGTTATTTTAGATGTTTTTGGCTAGATTTCAGAAGTTACCAGTAAAGTTATATCTTGAAAGATTTTGACACTTTTTGACCTTAACAAGAGCAAAGGCTCCTAACAACACCACCAACACAACCCTTAAACACACACACACACACACACACACACACACACACACACACACACACACACATACACTAATGGCGTCAGACAATGAATTTGAACAGAAGCAACCGAATTAGTTGCCAAGGGGTACACACACACACACACACACACACACACACACACACACACACACACACACACACACACACACTCATAAAGTCTTCCAACCTCACCGATGGTGCTCCCTTACTTCACTTCATTTAATTCCTTCCTGAAATCCCCTCAAGCTTTTATTTCTGCCCTTTGTTCCTCACCCCAAACTTATTTCCTTTCATTTAAACTTTCATTTTACTTTCCTTTCTTTCTTTCTTCTTTCCTCTGCGAATATGGAGATATCACACTTCGCTCCTCCCTCCCCTCATTCCTTTGCTTATCCACTTTTGCGAATATAAAGTTTCTTACTGTATAAATTTTTATTTTCACAGGTATTTTGCAGTCAAAGATGAAGATAAAAAATGCTGGTGACTGCAAATATAGATAAAATAAGAGAAAGAAGAAGAAGAAGATGATAATGATGATGATGATGATGATGATGATGATGATGATGATGATGATGATGAATATGTAGTTAGAGAGAGAGAGAGAGAGAGAGAGAGAGAGAGAGAGAGAGAGAGAGAGAGAGAGAGAGAGAGAGAGAGAGAGAGAGAGAGAGTTTTCTCGGCTTCAGTAATCATGAATTCACGAGAAGACGATCAGTGTATACATCCATATTAGATGTATACAAAAGTTTGGATGTAAATGATTTATTACAACGCACGAATGTGGACGATGTATACAACAGTGGTTTGCACATACATGTTCAATTAGAATTATTTTATATTTATTTATTTATTTTATTTTATTTATTTTTTATGTAGGAGGGACACTGGCCAAGGGCAACAAAGATCCAATAAATAAAAGAAGCCCACTGAGATGCCAATCCCATAAAAGGGTCCAAAGCGGTAGTCAAAAATTGAAGGATAAGTGTCTTGAACCTCCCTCTTGAAGAAATTCAAGTCATAGGAAGGTGGAAATACAGAAGCAGGCAGGGAGTTACAGAGTTTATCAGAGAAAGGATTAAATGATTGAGAATACTGGTTAACTCTTGCATTAGAGAGGTGGACACAATAGGGGTGAGAGAAAGAAGAAAGTCTTGTACAGCGAGGCCGCGGGAGGAGGGAAGGCATGCAGTTAGTAGGATCAGAAGAGCAGTTAGCATGAAGACAGCTATATGGTAGAAGACAGCTATAGATGCAACATTGCGGCAATGAGAGAGAGGCTGAAGACAGTCAGTTAGAGTAGAGGGGTTGATGAGACGAAAAGTTTTTGATTCCACTCTATCTAGAAGAGCGGTATGAGTGGAACCCTCCCAGACATGTGAAGCATACTCTATAAGTGGACGGATAAGGCCCTTGTACAGAGTTAGCAGCTTGGAGGGGGGGATGAGAAAAACTGGCGGAGACGTCTCAGAACATTCAACTTCATAGAAGTTGTTTTAGTTAGAGATAATATGTGGAGTTTCCAGTTTAGATAATAAGTAAAATACATACTGAGGATGTTCATTGTAGAAAACGGGAACAGTTGAGTGTCATTGAAGAAGAGAAGAAGCCTGGAAGGCTGTGTCGAGTTGATAGATGGAGGAATTTAGTTTTTGAGGCATTGAACAATATCAAGTTTACTCTGCTCCAATCTAAAATTTTAGAAAGATAAAAAGTCAGACGTTCTGTGGCTACCCTGCGTTAAATGTTTACTTCCTGAAGAGTTGGACGTCTATGTGGTATTATCAGCAAAGGAGTGCATAGGACAAGAAGTTAGTTTTAGGTAATTCATGAATAATAAGAAGAGAGTGGGTGATAGGACAGAACCTGAGGAACACCACTGTTACTAGATGTTACTAGAACAGTGACCGTCTACTACAGCAGCAATAGAACGGTCAAAAAAGAAACTTGAGATTAAGTAGGAAAGTAGTTTGGAAATCAAAGATTTGTGCCTGACTGAATTGAAAGATGTTTAAGAATTTTCCTGTTGAGAATAGATTCAGAACTTTAGAGAGGAAGGAAATTAAAGAAATGGGACAATAGTTTAAGGGATTATGTAGTGGTGAAAAACCTCCCCCCAAAAACAATAAGTCAAACACAGTATTACTTTTAAACTGGTAGCATTTACTGATGAGGATGATAAAATATGATGAAATTACATTTATTTTAGAATAAAAATCTATCCTTTGCATCCTAAAAAACTGCAGTCTTTATTTTGCCCTAGATAAATAAGATATCTGCATGTAATGCAAGCCAGAGGTACAGAATACAATGATAATAAAAAAATAAATAAATAGATAAATAGATAAAAAAAAAAAAGGTTTCGTAGGATACTTGTAACGGAGATTTATGCTTCATCCAAAATTCGTATTACAATCCGTGAGGTCATAAAGAAATATTTCAAATTATTTGTAGCTCAGATCACTTTTGTTTTATCAGCATAGAAAAATATACGTAAGATAACACAATATCCTACATAATCTTTAAATAATTATTTTTTCATCACCATCATCTCTTTATAATGATGGGGATAATGACTATATTTTATCACTATTCAGATATGTTTACTAGACTAAATGACTCGAGTAAAATCTGAGCAGAGGTAGTTCATTAGTTATTCTTGCAGACAAGTCAATGAATTATTTTAAGGCCATCACACATCATATTGTACATCACAAAGCTTTAACAGCTGTAAATAATGGTATATATCAATCACATTATAACTAAAATTGCAAAATCAGATCATAAAATATGATTATGCCTTATGCTTAAATATTTAAATAATTAATGGCTATTTCTTAAAACTAAAGTTAATGCTAATTATAGTAAAGTAAATGCTTATTATTAATACCTCTTGATTTTAGCTACTAATCTATAAATATGCATAAAGAAGGCTACAAGAAACTTGTTTAAATGTTTTGTTTTTTTTTCTTAGCCTGCCACAGCCTAACAAAACTATTAAGCGTGTTGCTAAAGCAGTCAAGTGTTGTTCAACCGGTCCAAAGAATTTCGCTTTTCATGAAAAAAAAATATGATGTCTGTTTGCATTTGCAACATCTGCAATGCTATCGCCCTCTCTGTTATACCTCTGCAATCCCATTTGAACACTCTGTCTTACCTTGGTGGTGATAGAGGTTCCTGCTGAGGGTCCTCAACTGTCTCACCATCCCTTGTGTATGTCTCCGAGGGAACTTCAGGGGAAGGCACACGGGAAGCGCCAAGAGAGATGGTGGCAGGGCTGTGGATAGCTACACTTTCCTCCATCACAAGCTCAGCAGAAGGTGGAAGTTCACTTGGCCCCGAGACGTAAAAATGTATACTTAAGAATGCAACACATCACACATTTAGGGAAAATTGTGACACTGGGAGCAAAAGACAAGAGGATACCAGAAAGTAAGTCCTAACACCTGTGGGAATTTGACGTTATATGTACTAGAATTGCAGTAGGAAATGGTAATATAATTTTTGTACAAAACGATAGGATAAACCTAAACATTTGCCTCATAAAAAACAACATTGGTTGGCTTATACCCAGCTAATGAAAAAAAAATATTATATATATATATATATATATATATATATATATATATATATATATATATATATATATATATATATATATATATATATATATATATATATATATATATATATATATATATATATATATATATATATATATATATATATATATATATATATATATATATATATATATATATATATATATATATATATATATATATATATATATATATATATATATATATATATATATATATATATATATATATATATATATATATATATATATATATATATATATATATATAATTAGACTCTTCAGCAGATATCATATTTTATCACTAAACATAACACTTCAACTCGTAATCATTAGTGTTTCTGCAAAATTTATGACTATTCATGCCTAGGTTTGAATATTGGTAGGAAGACACTACCTACACTACTGTTGGTTCTATCTCTGTTGGTGGCTAAATGTATTCCTTGCAGAAATATGATAGAAATTTACTGTGAATATAGCAGGTGATTTGCCACAAGCCTATAAAATAAACTGCGATATATATGAACATCCTAGCAAAGCACATCCTTATGTATTGCCTTGTATTACCCTCTCATTCATCATATTTCAGTCATATATCATATGAAAAGACTGCAAACATTATCTCACCAGGCGTGGTGAAATATCTGTCACTCCAAACACCTGGCAGACATATTACTGCCTCAGTTTCTCAGCTGGGAAACTTACTGAAAGATAGAGTACAAAATTTTCCATTATAGAATAAACTAACATTATCAGCAAATAATGACTAAAAAACATTTAAAAGGAAATGTATTTGGCATAATGAATATCTTTAAGGTAGATAAAATTGAAAAAAAAAAAAAAAAAAATATATATATATATATATATATATATATATATATATATATATATATATATATATATATATATATATATATATATATATATATATATATATATATATATATATATATATATATATATATATATATATATATATATATATATATATATATATATATATATATATATATATATATATATATATATATATATATATATATATATATATATATATATATATATATATATATATATATATATATATATATATATATATATATATATATATATATATTCTGAGTCAAGCGTAGCTTGTTGTTGCGAGGGAAGAAAACATCTCTTTGATGTCATCTTTTTAATATAAATATTCCCTATTAAGGGTAATCAAGTAAAATAAGGCAATTTTTGCTCATAACCATGTTATAAGTTGTAAGCACTTAAAGTTATGAATTTGATAAATTTTCATTTAGGAAAGTTGTTATTTACTTCTAATAGTTCTTGATTTGCCTTATATTAATAGTTTAATTTGATTTATTTACCTTCAGTTATTTTCTTTTTTTAGTTCCTTTTCATGACTGGTATGTCATCTACATTACTCAACATTAGTGAGGTCAGATTTATGGTGAACAATTAAGTTTACGTTATAATACAAAACGTATCCACAATGGTTTACTTGTCTGTGATTCATGTTGTCATGTCCTTGCGACATTGTTCTTCACCACACTCTTAAAGTCCAAAAACTTCTTCCTGATTTCTGTTGGTGTCCTGTCCTCACCACCCACTGTATTCACCGCAGCTATCACAGTTGCCCACGCACTGTGCTATGCGTGCTTGATTTCCATAGTTACAGGAACACTCAGTGCTCCCAGTAGGACTGCCTTTCCTTCTTGTACTTCTCTGATGAGTACATAGCACTCTTCTTCGCTGAACTTGCTTTTCCTAAGTCTTTAGCTTGGCATGGTATGCTTTTCCTCGTGTCCATGTTTACAAGCACAGCTGATGAATTCCGTGAATGTGATTGGCTGCACGTCACTGTAATGCCTGCATTTGATTGGCCGAGACGCTCTGAAATCATCAGATTCCGTGATACGAGTATCTGTACCTCTCAACATAACGCCCTCTTAAGCTAACGAGACGCTAAAAAGAGTTTTGAGCATCAACCTTAGAGATCACCCTTAAGGTGATCGTAGCAGAAGGTCCCATAGAGGCGCGCTGAGGGAGAGTTTTGAGCATCCGGCTTCTGACCCCACACCGGAGCTCCCCGCCGCCTGCCCCAACTCAAAAAATGTTCATTCTCCTTTTTACAGTTGCATCTCTGACCAACAGGCTTTTTTTCTTTACTTTCTTTTTGGTGATCCTCAAAATTTCAATGCGCATCTTACACTTGAATATCTGTCTTTGAAAACGAGTATCTATTTATAGATTTTCGTTCAATATTATTTCAGTATTTCAATTCGCTTCCTAAAGTTGAACATCGAACTTTAAAAAGAACTGTCCGTCTTCTTTTTTCTTTCTTTCCTATTTTTTTTTTTTTTTTTGCTTCTCTCGTCCTTTTTTTTTTTTTTTATCTTTCCTTTCCTTTTTGTACTGGTGGAATCAAAGTCGAACCATTAGCCACAACGCTTTATTCGTCTTAGCATTTCGACCTGTAATCCACAAATCAATCAATGTCGGCACGTCAATAAATAATAAATCATGGCATCGACAATAAACATATACACCACAATAACACCACAGTTGGTAAACCCAACACCCAATAGAGACAAATCATACACGTACACAAAATAAATAAACGAAATATAGCAGTAACCAATGGAAGTTTATCACACAAGAAATATTGGCAACTCAACACCATAAACATGTCACTCACTTCAGTGGTCCTACCGTTGCCATATTGAATCTCAGCATTCCACCAGTGTCCAGTCACCACACAATCACCACTGCACCCGCTCTGCAAGCCCAACATACAACTAAACACTTAACCACCAAACCACCACCAACAGATGTCAGGTACACCACACTGACCGACAAATCAAGCGACTGCCACTGATAAAAGGGGAACATATAGTATATGGATAACACATTATAATCTCCTATACACCACAAAGAAGAAATTCATATACACACCATAGAAAACGGTGCACAACCACAAAGCTACCCCCCACCGACACCGCGCAGGTTCTGCTGCTGTGCCTCTCACTACTGCACTGCCTCCCAGCTGGCCAGGCTGGTCACCACTACAACCAGCCGTTCAACAAATGCTATCCAGTGGCAGGCCTCTGGCCAATACAATAAATATATGATACAATAATCACAATACAACACTGGCCAATACAATAAATATACAAATAATAATCACAGTACAAAATACCATGCTAATGATACACTTCTACTTCGCTTGCAGACACGCAGCTTTAGAAGACGTATGAGTTTGCAGGAAATGAGGCGCATGTTCATGGTGAAGACTTCCCGGCTGCCATTCAGGAAGACAGGCGCAGCAGGTCACGATGTTATGAGCGGAGGCTGAGGAAGACACAAGAGGAGATGAGGTGGCAATGTCAGGGCAGGGTAGGAGGAGGAGGAGGAGGAGGAGGAGGGGGAGAAGGTGGTGGTGTTGCTGGTGGTGGTATTCCTAGAAAGAAATACATAAGTGACTTAAAAAAAATACGACAACACAGTGAAAACAAAATAAATACACAAGAAATTATTAGCAGCATAAAGACGTAGAAGTCAACTCATACAAGATGTAAACCATACCTTGAAAAAATTATACATGAAATTAATTGGGGAGAGGAAGAAATCAATGCTGATTAAATAATTCTCTTGATTCAGGCTGGGTTTGACATTAAAATAATGGAGTCAGCCATGGGAGCAATCATTTAGTTCTGAAGCATCTCGTAAATAAAGAATAGAGCACAAAGTAATGCAAAACATGAATCCTTTTAGGGCGAAATTATTTTGATCTCATTGTAACAGAAATCAAGGACTTGTGGGCGGCAGACGGCACCAGGACGGTCATTAGGGGAAGTAGACGGCCCCGTGACAGGCGGCGGCAGCTGCTACTCACCGCCACGTCTAGCGAAATCAGGATGGGATATCAGAGGTTTTAGACGATATTTGGTTTGTGGGCCAAGATTTGTTTTCAGTTGATGAAGAAAATCGTTTTATATTATACTCGTACACCGATGAGCGTGCAAACACACACACACAAACACACATAGGTAAAAGTTTGTTGTTGTT